>NC_064922.1:803211410-803514440 GCF_023897955.1 Schistocerca gregaria | reverse complement strand
CTCGATACTGGCACCCTGCCTTTTCTCCATGCGTGCCAGGGCCCTGCGTGACAATCTTTCGCGTAATGTCCCGGCCGCTTACACTTGAAACAAGCAACGTCTTTTACCCTCGTACACGGAACTCCACAGTTCCCTGGTAGATTACATTGTGGGCACCTCCACTCTCGTAACCCTCCATCAGCTTCCCTATGATTTCCTCTAAAGTCTCTTGTATCTATCGGCTGAATTTTTCTTAATCTTACCCGGCATTCCGCGTCTGTATGTCCTGGCTTGTCGCACCCGTAACAAAAATTCGTAAACTCTTTGCCCGTCATTATCCGTACTCTTCCCTCTGGCCTATTCTTTCTACACTTGCTTGCCATGTGCCCTCTCAATCCACAATTGAAACATTTCAAATCTCTAATATCTCTGGTATTCTTCACCGTTTCCTTTCCCCGGTTGAAAGTTACTCTTGGGGCTAGTCCCCGCTCTTTCATTGACAGTATTGCACTTTCTTCTTGCAATGCTAGTTCCACGGCCGCTGCTAGCGTGATTTCATCGCCTCTACTTCTTACTATCGTCTGTATTCTATCATTGCTTAACCCTTGTATAAAGCATGCTCTTCCTAGTGAATCAACCAATCTCCCTAGCCGTAACTCTGCTTACTGCTTCCCTGAAATCCCTTTGCATTTCATCTATTCGGCTTGCCCATGTCGCAATTGGCTCTCCTTGTCCCTGTCTCGATTGAAATATCTTGCACGCGTAGTAGTCAATGGTACGCTTACTCGCATAATTTTCCTCTACAACATGTTTTACTTCCTGCCATGTCCCCGTGCGTTCCCTTACTTGCAGCCTCGATCTGGCCTCTCCGGTTATTTTGGCTTTAACAAACTTCAGTAACGTTCCGTGTTCCTCCGGTTTCACAAGTTCAAATGCAGCGTCTACATTTTCAATAAACTCCCTAAGATCTCTCTTATTTCCTTCGAACACTTTTGGAACTATACACAAGGCTTCTTTCACTGATATCTTACCGCTACTGGAGGATGACGGAACTTCGTTAGTTTGGGCCATCTTACCAAGTTAACTATGTTAGCACTTCTTAATATAATTTTATATGTACCGCTTCTCTTGTGGTGCGCCGTCTGTTCCGCTGATCCGCGTTGTCCCGCGTTGTGCCGCGCTGCTCCGCGCTGTCTCTGTGCTCTCTATGCCCGCGCTGTTCCGCGCTGCCGCGATGCGTCGGCCGCCGCTCTGCTGAGCTGTGCCGACCCCGTCGCTCGCCTCGGCTGCAGCTGCTACGGCTGCTGCCGCTGTTCGGCCCGGACCCCCCGGTCTCGAACGCTGGCTGCTTAGGCACCTCTGTGCCTCGTCGCTCCGCGTCGTGCTGCCGCTATCCTGCGTTGCCCTGCACCCGCGAGGACTACTTCTCTGGACTCTGTCGTAGTGGGGCTACTAATGCTGAAAGTTGCGAGTCGCCACAACTTCCTGCTAATTGCCACAGTCGCTGTAGCAAAATCTACTGGCTCCTATCTCCTTTTTGCCTATATGCCTTTGTGGTACCCCACATCTGACACCAAAACTTTTATTTATGTCGCGTCCCAAGCGTGGGTTTTGCGAGGGATTGAGCGACACGGTTCGTAAACGGGAATTAGCCGGTTGACCTAATTGAGAGGGAGACTTTTGATCTGGCTAAGATGTTAAATTCCCTGGTGTGAAGGTACAAGGCTAGGATGTTGGTAGAAGTAAACTCGTATGGACGTTATAAAAGTTCTAATTTATTCATAAAGAATACAGATCACCCTAACTGCGTAGTGATTGTACCTACAGAATAGCCAAGCCCATTACAGAGACGGTGACTGACTTCCACGGTTCTGGCTGCCTGATAGAACTTTCCAGCACTTTGCTGCCCACACTAGCACCCTACGTCAGAGTCCCGCGGTCGCTGCCTAAACGCTCATCGGCGACTATCTCCAACTGTCTGCCTGCAGCCCGCCCTCAGCCCAAGTCGGCTGCTACTCACGCTGACTACCGTCGCTGCCTAAACCCGAGAGAGAGAGATCCCCGTAGCGGCGTGCCTCCGAGTTTTGTTAGCTCTTCCCCTTCGACCCCGCCAGCGCTTGGCATGACGTAGCGTCGAGTGCAACTTTTCCTTATTAGGGATTGCTTTAGTATTAACTTCAGTAGTTTTCTTCAGAAGCTGGGTGGAGGGGTAGAGGGGCCTCTCCCTATATGGTCACGCACCGCGTCCTGAGCCCTTCATTGGCTCCTCATGACGTAGTGCGGTCCCCACCTAGGGCCCTCTTTCTTTCTCTCTCCGCTCCCAGACTTCTCCCTCTAGTCAAGAGTGTTGATACTGTAAGTTATTGCTTATTAAGGGACCTGCCCAGAGCGCCCTTTTTATCTTAATAGCTGAGTCTGCTTCCTTGCTTATCACGCGCAGCTGCCTGGCCGGTTGGACCGCCGCCTCGGCTATCTGGCTGCGTCGTTATCTTTTGTGACCCCTCTGACACGCCTGGCGTCCCCTGTTAACTCTATCTCCCCGTATGATTTCTGGTGTATCGTCTGAGAACAACTGCATTTAGACTTGGCTTTTCTGCGGTTACAACAGATAGTCTGAGACAGAGTTTGCACCTAAATTTTTTGTGGCTACCAGGTTTTCTTTGTCTTTACTCACGACGTAAAATAACCGTCTTATTGTACATAAAGATCTCCTCGATCAATTTTTTTTTTTCAAACACGAGCATTCAAATTCACAATCAGGCCACTCAGAGGGTTACCAAGTGCCGCTATCATATTGTCTAATTACGAAAGTTACTGACTAAATCTCAGGAGTATTGAAGGAACAGATAAGCTAAAGACGGATGCGATAAGAGGCTCAGCACATAAAGCAAAGGGCACCAGTCCTGCCCTGAAGACACGGAGGTCAGCAACCGGCCCATGTGTTCATGCACAAACACTATCAGTTGCTTAGGAATCTCAAGTTTCGATAGTCATACTTCAAAACTACTCATTTCTCAATGTAAGCGAGTGGCAGGTACTACTACTTGGTGCTGCAGCTCATGACGACCCTTGAGATAGTGAAAACAGTGATCCCACTGGATGGCGGATGATTAATAACGTGTGATTTGGAGTGATGAATCACACTATACACTCTGGTAAATCGATTTTTGGTGAATGCCTGCAGAGTGTTACCTGTCATCATTCGCAGTGGCAAAAGTGATGCAGAAAGGAGCTGTGTTACGGTAGGAGGTTATTTTCGAGGTTAAAGTGTGGAAAGTTTTTGCGGTTAAGATATAAACACATTCTATGGAACAATGTTGCACACAGTAGAGAAAAAAATCGGAGACGATGGTTGTTTGTATCAACGTGACAATGAACCCTGTGGTAAAGCAAGTGCGACTGAATAGTTTATGAACTACAGTATCTCTGAAATGGACTGGGTTGCTGAGAGTCCGAAACATAACCCAAAGGAATGCGTTTTGAATGAGATATACGACGACTTCACTACAGATTCCTGCGTCCAACATCACAAAAAAGTGGTTCAAATGGCCGTGATCACTATGGGACTAAACATCTGAGGTCATCAGTCCCCTAGAACTTAGAACTACTTAAACCTAACTAATAATAAATGAAAAGCACCAGTTTGCTTTTGTTCTACTCTAACATTCAGCGTGGTGTCTGTTTGTTCTATATCGTGTCTCCATACCACTTCCGCGCAACGACGTTCTGAGCGTTTTTTTTTTTTTTTTTAGGGAATTGACTAGTTTGAACCTGGGACCTGTTGCTGGTAAGGAGACGTCAGACCACACATGACATTTAGAGTTCAGAAGAGTTCAGTGAGACTAGCGATGATATAACCAAATACTTAATGATTTCTGAGTCAGCTCCACTGCACTCCCTGTAAAAGAATCTTAATACTAACTAAATTTAGTTGACGGGGTTCAAGGCTTTCCTATTTTTAGTTAGCTGGTAAAATAACGTACAAAAAGCAGTTAAGTTCACCATTGGAAATTTTATTCTACTCACAAACAATTGTTTATAAATTGCACTACTGATAAAAGGAAATGTTTTAATACAGGATGGTAAAAACCAACTGCGTTCAACAAAAATGTGAACGAATATTCCCTGAATAGGTTTCCAAGTTCTACAATGGATCGATGGATGACCTATGCCATATCACATCTATAATCTAGGTTTAAATTATGTTTCACAAAAGAGAAAACTATCACAATGGTCTACAGTGACCCTCAATAATCCTTAATTACTTATCTAACTTGTAAATTACAGTGGCTGATGTGGCTTCTCAATAACTATATAACAGAAAAATCATCGCGTTTCAGATTTTTAGTTCAAGTGGTAAATGTGAACACCATGAGCTTTAATTTACGATCGACACTAGTATTACGCCAAAAGGGGTGTAACAGATGAGGCTTCTGCAGTTCTGAGTGAAGCTTTATGCGCTGTTATGTGGCATCGCGTGCGTTCATTACCTTGTCGGTGTTCGTCAGGGGGCGGCGGGCAGCACAGCTCCGCTCACCTCGCCGTCTCTGAAGCAACTCTCTCCTAATTTCTCCTTACTACAATTTACCGAAGTTGGTTTAAAAAAAATTATCTGGCTGTGTTTTCATCTGACCAAGCAGGGTCTCAATGTTAACCTTAAGCTCTGCCTACAAAAAGTTTGTCTATCCAATGAGAAACGTTATACTTTTCTTGCTTTTAAAGTTTGCAACGTAACAGAGACACGAAAAAGTCTCACGCTAAAACTTGCAGCTGGTGTGGTCATTTTAGTGTTATCGTAAGATGTATATGTTCTTCTGGAGGGCTCTAGCTTTTAACATTGGGTGGGGGGTGGTCCTAGCGGTTAGCTGGCGACGTGGGTGTCCGTCCCTTATCGTAGGGCCTTCCAGCTTAACATGGTTCTGCTCTGGGCTTCTGTTCTCTTTTCTGCCCTCGGAACTGAGTCTGTCTCATCGTGGGAAGGTATGACATGCATTTAGGCATTGTTGTGTTAGTCTGTGGTATTACATTTGCTCACTCGTTACTCGTATTACATTGGTTAATTTAATGTCGCGATTTATTCGGCGTTATGTGAAATACTACTGGATTTGCTTATCATGTCAGGGTTTTCATGGAAGGTGTTGGATTTTCCTGACACCTTACACTACAATATTAATTTTATTTCTAACTGGTTTTCGGCTTACAAGGCCATCTTCAGACATTTACAGAGTATTATCACCAAGGAAATTAAATGTTAACAGACAACATTGGAAGAGAAGTAACACATCTAGAGTGAAGTAGAAACATACAGTAAGTAGCATATTTGCAGTGAAATAGTAAAAACTGAACTGTACATAAATAACAATGGAGGTGACAGGAAAACATTTAGCACAAAATAGGAATAGCATCCCTACATAACAGTTTCTATTAATAAACAAAACTAATAAAATAAGATAAAATTAGTACTAATTCTGTTAATATGATATAAACCTAAGTAACTTAAGGAGTGCACACACATCCATGCCCGAGGCAGGATTCGAACCTGCGACCGTAACTGTACAGCAGTTCCAGACTTAAGCGCCTAGAACCGCTCGGCCACACCGATCGGCTTCCAACATCACACATCTCCTGATAATCAGGAGTTCCCATTGTTCAATTGATGCTCAGACCCCTCATCGGAGGCGATCCTAGAGGAATTGATCACATGCTCCATCATTTGGAGATACTGTTGAATGTCATTGTAGGCTTCAATCCCCCCTCCCCCCCAAGACAAAAAAATGCTGATGAAACGCAGTGATTTATAAGATTGAACTTCGCGGACAATAGCTTCACGTTGATATCGGCAGGAGTGACTGGCTAATCAGCTTTCTCCTTCTGTAGTGCGGAGTCGCGACAGGAAGGGAGCAGAGTTGCACAAGGGCATTGTCGGTTCCACTCGTGGCGGCGGGGTGACTGAATGAGTGCGGGACAAGCCTGCGGCTATCGGAAGCGGCGATGACAAAAGAGGCGGTCGCCGGTCGCCGGCGAGTGGATCAGCGCGGCCCGCTCCAGGGAAAGCGAAGCGGCCGGCAATGGCGGACGCGGCCCAATCTCGCCGCCGTAATGGCGCTTTCACGTTGTCCGCGCCCATTTCCCGCTATAACCGCGCCAGAGGACAGCTCCACCCGAGGCCGATTTTTGTCGGTGCCTTCCCACAGTAAGCGTTCGTAGTTCCTGATACAAAACTTATGTGAGTGTGCAATTTGCGAAGAATTCGTCTGCACGGCCCCGGATACAACTGCTGTAATGATGTGGGTATTGGAATGTCTATAAGAGATGTGACAGTTTGTAATCCTGTCGCGTATTACGGTTCAGTACCTATACTGTTAAAAACGAAACCCTTATAGTATCATTTTGTTATCAGTTTCTCTGTCTGTCTCTATCTCTGTCTCTCCGACTATTAAGAACGCGAAAGGATAAGGAGGTCGGTTGACATGGGGGGGGGGGGGGGGGGGGGAGGAGGAGTGGGGAGGAGGGGGGGGGGAGGGACCAAACAGCCTGGTCATCAGTTCCATCGGGTTAGGGAAGGATGGCAAAGGACGTCGGCCGTATCCTTTCAAAGAAACCATTCCGGCATTTGCTTAAAGAGAAATAGGGAAATCACGGGAAACCTAAATCAGGACGGCCGGATGCGGGTTTCAACCGTCGTCCTCCATGATGCGAGTCCAGTGTGCTAACCACTGCACCACCTAGCCTGGTCAGGTTGAAATATAAGTCCCTGGTCCTTAGCAGAGTAAAATATCTAAGCTTCTAAGTCATTCCAGTCAAACGATACGGCCATTTATGTCACAAATTTCGAAACTCGCAAACCCAGTCATCATAATAGATAGGGTAGTTCCCGTTGACGTAATCCATGGAATTCGTTAAAAAGCGAGATTTCAAGAATATAAATAAAGGGAAAATCCAAAAAATTTTTACTTCGTAATTATATCATACAGAAGAAAATATTTTTCATCATTTCTTATCAGATTCTCTATTTCCTGTCCAGCTGTAGAGACCCCTTTTGCTCAGGAGCACGTAGGCATATCAACATCTGATTTATGTCAAATGCACTAAATTAAAATTGCAAGAAGAACTGTAGATGATAAACGGGTATTCATTGGACATATTATACTAGAACTGACATGTGATTTTATTTTCACGCAATTTGGGTGCGTAAATCCTGAGAAATCAGTACCAAGAACAACCATCTCTGGCCGTAACAACGGTCTTGGTACGCCTGGGCATTGAGCCAAACAGAGCGTAGGTGGCGTGTGCAGGTACAGATGATCATGCAGCTTCAACACGATACCACAGTTCATCAAGAGTAGTGACTGGCGTATTGTGACGAGCCGGTTGCTCGGCCACCATTGACCAGACGTTTTCAGTTGGTTAGAAATCTGGAGAATGTGCTGGCCAGGGCAGCAGTCGAACATTTTCTGTATCCTGAAAGGCCCGTACACGACCTGCAAAATGCGGTCGTGTGTAGCCCTGCTGAAATGTAGGGTTTAGCAGAAATCGAATGAAGGGTAGAGCCACGGGTCGCAACACATCTGAAATGTAGCGTTCACTGTTCAAAGTGCCGTCAGTGCGAACAAGAGGTGACCCAGACGTGTAACCAATGGCAACCCATGCCATCACGCCGTGTGATACGCCAGTATGGTGATGACGAATACACGCTTCCAATGTGCGTTAACCGTGATGACGCCAAACTCGATGAAGCTACCATCATGATGCTGTAAACAGAACCTGGATTCATACGAAAAAATGACGTTTTGCAATTAGTGCAACCAGGTTCGTCGTTGAGTACACCATCAGAGGCGCTCCTGTCTGTGATGCAGCGTCAAGGGTAACCGCAGCCCTGGTCTTCGAGCTGATAGTTCATGCTGTTGCAAACGCCGTCGAACTGTTCGTGCAGATGGTTGTTGTCATGCAAACTTCCCCATCTGTTGACTTAGGGATCGAGACGTGGCTGCACCATCCGCTATAGCTTTGCTGATAAGATGCCTGTCATCTCGACTGCTACTGACACGAGGTCGTTGGGATGCAGCACAGCGTCCCGTATTACCACCCTGAAGCCACCGATTCCATATTCTGCTAACAGTCATTTGATCTCGACCAATGCGAGCAGCAATGTCGCGATACGATAAACCGCAATCGCGATAGGCTACAAACAGAAACGTGATGGTACGCAGTTCTCCTCCTTATACGAGGCATCATAACAACGTTTCACCAGGTAACGCTGGTCAATTGCTGTTTGTGTATGAGAAATCGGTTGGAAACTTTCCTCATGTCAGTACGTTGCAGGTGTCGCCACCGGCTCCAACCTTGTGTGAATGTTCTGAAAAGCTAATAATTTGCATATCACAGCATCTTCTTCCTGTCGGTTAAATTTTGCGACTGTGGCACGTCATCTTCGTGGTGTAGCAATTTCAATGGCCAGTAGTGAACTAGAGTATACGGTCCCGTGGTTGCATAAAACTCTTAAGCTTCTAATTCGATGCGACCGAAATTTACTCCATTCATGTTACATATTTTCATACTCACAGACGCACACTTCAAAATCTATAAGGTTTGACTTAAAAATCATGAAATTTGGCAAGAAGCAATATTTCACAGTACACGTAAAGATAAAAAGTTCGAAAATTCTTTCAGTGTAAATATATCTCATAAGATGATTTCTTTTTGCCGTTAGAACTTACGTTGCATTCACCACCCGTCAAAAGCAGAACAGAAAAATGTTATTGCATGCAAACATAAAATGTGAGACACATTAGTAGTCACCGCCCATTAGAACAGCACACAGGAGTGCTGTAGGTCCTCCATTGTTGGTGCATGTCATGGCAGTGAGTTGTTGTGCATGCCCCAGTCAGTCGAATGGAGTCATTCCAGTAAGATGAATCGACTGGAAGATGTGGAAGATCTGACAGAACGACCAAAATACCTATCGTGTTTGGTTGTGCCAAGAACCATACCGTGATGATATTGATCTGTTTGACGAAGTCTCAGCGCAGACTGTTCATCATTTTTACACACGGTGCTGTACCTGTCGTATCCATGTAACACGCTGCAAGAATAGTCGTCGTAAATAGATCGTAACGGAGAGAAGTTGGAGACGAGTAGAGTAGTAAAGCTACTGTAAGCTTGTAACAGGTCCGTAATTAAAGAATTTGTTGCTAGCGCACTCGAGCTGATGTAATTTCGATGTATTGCTCACGCGCTGCCTGCGATATGTAAGCTAGAAAAGAATCTGAGACCAAAGAGTAGTATTGACTGCAGTAAGAACTGTGTGTTAGTAGGAGTAAGTTGTTGCTAGCGAGCAGTCCTGTCTGTTGTATCGTGTTGGCTGGGCCGGTCGTGTGCAGCGATGGCGGAGCCTGAGCGTGGTAGGATAAGGTAAAAGCAGCCTCGCGCATATGTGGTATTGTTACATCAAGTCCTATGTAAATGTTTGTTTAAAAAAATCTGTTAATAATAATCTTTCTCATAAAAAGTAACTTTTGACATTTATCTCAATTTAAAGAATTCACTAATTTCTCCAATCCGTGTCAATCACGATTATTGAAAAGAAAAGTCAGTTCCTTCCTTTTTCATAAGACAAATCTATCGGCCAGCATTGCACTTAGCTGCGCCAGGAAAATTTCTTATAGGAGCAGATATATACGCATTATCCGGCGATCTAATTAAGGTAAGATTTTTCAGTTTATTCAGAATGATGTATCAGGGCCATGACGCAGCATTGCTAACGTCCAAAATTTACCAGGTTAAATTGACTGTCAATTATTAAAAGGTTATAGGTTTGTCACATGTATTATATTTTCACTGTTGGGTAGTTACGCTAAATAAGAATATTATTCATATTATTTTAGTTTTGTGGGGACGTTACAAGCTGCTGTAGACTAGAGATCGTAAACGCGTTACCTCTAAGTTAGGTGTGTTGCATACCTTACGGATGTTATCTCGTTTCAATCGCTTTGTTAACGTATGCGATTCGTGTGTTACTACATTGACTCCCCTAGGAACAGAAAGCAATGGAAGTTCTTGAAGCTGAGTGAGGATATATGAAGGGCAGAATGACTACGGAACATTTCTTTGTACATAGTTATCCTCTTGTTTGTTACATAAAAATAAGCAGTTTTCAGAAAGAACTCGAAAATTTCAATGTTTAATTCAGGTTTTATTCGAAAACTGTTGATTTGTAATTTGAGCAGAGAGATACTGTAGCAAAATAAAAAATACTGTCAAGATTTATCAAGTAGCGTTAGAATACGCAATTTCTTTTTTTTAATAGTAAAGTTAAAGAAAACTCAAAACAAAAAAGTATCAAACGACGCTTCAATATTTCGTGGGTCTCATATAAAATATATTACTGCTATTCATAAAAAACGTACGCACTTATCAATAATAATAGGACAGTCTTGGCTTTGATCATAATGAAGAAGGTTCCAAGGAGTACAAAATAACTAGAATAATTGTTTTCGTTTGTGCTTGTAAACAGAGCCTACATCAAAAGTAATTGCTACGGTTAAATAAAAGCGCAGAAACTATTTGATCAAGTAACGTTCCTTACTCATAAAGCGCAGTTTAAATTTTGTAATGATGCAAAATACGAGGGCTGTTCGGAAAGTAAGATCCTATCGGTCACGAAGTGGATACAACAGTGAAAACCAAAATTTTTTTATTCGCAACAGTTAGCGACATTTCCCAGCTACTTCTCTGAATAATCGCTGCTTCGACTTAGACATTTGTCGTAGCGTTGTACTAACTTTCCAGTACTCTCGTCACATAGAGCAACCGCCAGTTCTTTCTGCCAATTCTCTACACTGGTCTGCCATTCGTTGTTGTGCCAAAATGTTGTCCTCCTAGCTAGCGGTTCATGTGAGCAGAGATGAACATCGGAGGGAGCCAATTGAGGGTTGTATTGTGGGTGGTCAAACACTTCCCATCTAAAACGCTGCAGGAGCGTCTTCATTGCCCTTGAAGAATGCGGGTGAGAATTGTCCTGAAGAAAGAAACCCATGACATTTTTGTTATGTGTGCTGCGTGGCTTCCTGCGAAATCTCTTGCCAGATTTGGTTGGAAACACTGTTGTTTTAGGGATTCCTACATGATCATTTTGCTCTCTGAACTGAAAAGAGCGACGTGAAGCGATCGGGAGGCACACTAAAGACACTGCCCAACACTTCAGTGCAAAGTTACACCCGATTTACACACTATTATCTATTTCGCGTCAAATCATGCCTTACGTTCCGAATACGCCTCGTACAATATGGGCTAACACTGAACGATGTACGGTTCCAATTATGTGCAAAACAAACAAAAAGAAAGAGAGGAAAAAAAACAAACAAAGAGGAGTTGTCAGCTCCCAGTTTCTCTCTTATACATTCATTCGTGTTTCTTTCTATACCAGTGCCACCAATACTACCGGTAATCCTGCCATTTACTATATCGTTTGTGTCCATTACCAAAAATACCGAACCGTAATTTTGGCAGAGCGTAACTCTAGGGAACGTATCGCGCCATGTCAATGATAATCGGTCTGAGACGGGATAGCAGTTGTTACTGTCAATGAATGCAGGCCCGTATCAACCGATTTCGAGCCGACAGTGCGATTGTAGCTGCGTATAATGCATGTTTGGAGTCGGTTATCTCGTAGAACACATTGTGCACTGCCTTACATAAATCTGCATGTGTTCAATGAGCCCAACAATAAGTTGGATAATAGCTAATTGAAGATTTATAGTGAGGCCTGACGAGTCACGGCACAGTCTATTTTCAAATGATGCGAGGTGTCGAGTACACCGAAGACCCAATTTGTCTCCAAAACTACAATATGTGAAGGCTGCAGTTTAGGACGGAGATGCTTCTGTCGTGCTTTTGGCGTGTTTTTCGTACATGAGTTGGGTCTACTCATTTAGATTACTTCGAACATGTGTCAGGATATTTACTTCAACATTCTCGGTGATCATTTGTTGGCTTTTCTTCACCTTCGTGATGAGTTGAACTTGACATTCTCCAGATGGAAACAGCATTGATAACAGGGACACATTCCTTACTTAGCAAACGCTCATCCATCTTGGTTGCTCTCTTGTATCAACCGATCCTAATCTCACAGAAAATAATTAGAAGAAGACGAGCTTATTTGCCGAGATACTTATCAACAAGTAGATAATCGGTTTCGGTAAGTCTGTCAGTTGCCCTGGTAGGCATGACGTGTTACTGGAACGCTGTTTTCGCGAACTGTGATGTACACAGTAATCTATAATTTTGACCTGCCAACGCATCGCTCATTTCATATTTTAGTACCGGGAAATTCAATGGAAATATTTTGCGTGCAACTGGCACAAGACATTTCTAATAACGTTTATGAAGATCTAAAGGTGGTAACAGTTTTACCGAAAATGATTGTCTACAACAAATGTTTTGATAGCGATATCGGCTAAGAAGCTATTCGTCTCCTACGTAATCACTACAGATCATCCCTTCGAGATCAGCGTGAGTAATCTGAGCCATAGAAAATTTCTGCCTCTATTTGGAACCACCTTCTGACCTAATTACTGCAATATCCGTTTATCCCGTCCATCCTCATGATCATGGAGCACTATATTGGTTTTTGCACTAATTCTACGTTGCTGTAAAAGTATGGATTCTCCATATCAAGCTGTCCACAACCTTGAACGATGGAGATGTTATTATGGTCCCACTGTTTGGTGTACCTAATGTACTACCAAAATGATAACATTGAATATTAATACAGCATTTCAGTGTCTTGGCTACACTGATAAATACTTCAGGGAAGAGAACTTCAGATTGTCTCACTTGGTGTTGTGCTTCTGTAGAAAGATATGGACTTTCAGTGCAGCTACGTGCAACCTACTGTGCTACAACCATGATGCAATCCTTCCCATTCCTTTCCTAGTTCCTATAAAATAGTAAAGGCTTATAGAGTGCATTTAAATTCTTGTACAATGATAAAAGCTTTAATCGTGCGTGTGCACTCTATTTTGTTAATATATTTTGTACTCATTGTGTATATACTTTGTCATTTCTGAATATGTTTTGTACTCAGTGCGTGTGCACTCTATTTTGTTAATATATTTTGTTCTCATTGCGTATATACTTTGTCATTTCTGAATATGATTTGTACTCAGTGCATGTGCACTCTATTTAATTTCTTAATATGTTCTGCACTTATCAATGATGTATATACTCTGTGACTGTAGCCTTAGTAAACTAAATAGATTATAGAAAAATTTGTTGCTCATGGCAAGTCCAATTGACTCACCATCGCTGCCAAATTTTTGCCCCCCAATGGAGGGTTATGTAAGAGGTCCGAAATTAAAGAATTTGTGCTAGCGCACTCGAGCTGATGTAACTTCGACGTATTGCTCACGCGCTTCCTGCGATATGTAAGCTAGAAAAGAATCTGAGACCAAAGAGTAGTATTGACTGCAGTAAGAACTGTGTGTTAGTAGGAGTAAGTTGTTGCTAGCGAGCAGTCGTGTCTGTTGTATCGTGTTGGCTGGGCCGGTCGTGTGCAGCGATGGCGGAGCCTGAGCGTGGTAGGATAAGGTAAAAGCAGCCTCGCGCATATGTGGTATTGTTACATCAAGTCCTATGTAAATGTTTGTTTAAAAAAATCTGTTAATAATAATCTTTCTCATAAAAAGTAACTTTTGACATTTATCTCAATTTAAAGAATTCACTAATTTCTCCAATCCGTGTCAATCACGATTATTGAAAAGAAAAGTCAGTTCCTTCCTTTTTCATAAGACAAATCTATCGGCCAGCATTGCACTTAGCTGCGCCAGGAAAATTTCTTATAGGAGCAGATATATACGCATTATCCGGCGATCTAATTAAGGTAAGATTTTTCAGTTTATTCAGAATGATGTATCAGGGCCATGACGCAGCATTGCTAACGTCCAAAATTTACCAGGTTAAATTGACTATCAATTATTAAAAGGTTATAGGTTTGTCACATTGTATTATATTTTCGCTGTTGGGTAGTTACGCTAAATGAGAATATTATTCATATTATTTTATTTTTGTGGAGAGGTTACACTTGGCGACAACCGGCCAGGATCGAATTTTTGTGAATTTCTGAGAAGTGCTCACCTATATATCTGCTCTTATTTACTTAATATTAAAAGTAGTTTGCATCTGGCGCAACGTATTTACTAAGTTGTCACAGATCATCGGCAATTTATTGCTCTTTGTTGTAACTATATTTGTTGCATTTTTGCTTTGTCTTTGTTTGATTTTGTGCTTAACTTTGAGTTGTGAAAATGCCGCGAAAAACTGCTAACAGTACATCGCGAGTCATAATGAGTGAAAAAGCCGTCTTTAATAATTTGACTGATAATACTAGCGACACTCAGTGTCTTGATGATAATCCTCTAATTACAGATAATCAGTGTGTGCCGATCACTAGTAATGATTTTAATGCTAATGAGAAGCAAACAAATTCAATTTTGTCCTCTGTTAATTTAACGACAATTGATGACGCGGCACGTTCCGTTGCAATGAACGCTGTCCAGTTTGAAACACCTGATTTGCAAAATTTACGTAGCTAACGGATAATTGTTTCTAACGAAGGTGACCAATATACACAAAGCACGTCAGATTTATTTGATTCCGCTGTAGTGACCAACAGAGCACATCCGATTAGCAAACCTTTTTGTGAATTAGACAATGACCAAATGGTTATACAAAACGTGACACATGCAGATACACCATCACATAGCACAGAGAATGCAGCAGCTAATTTTGGCATGGATCGAGTTACGGCATTATTGCTACAACTTAATGAAAATCTCAAACAACAAATTAATGAATCGAATAAACAACTTAATGAAAAACTAGACAACAATTTCAAACAGTGGAATGAAAAACTAGACAACAGTTATAAACGATTTACTGAATCGTGAAAAGAATTTAATGAAAGTTTCAAACAGTCGAATGAAAAACACGACAACCTTAATGAACAGACCAAACAACTTAGTGAACAGATTTCAGACGTCACCATGCAAAGTCATGATATTAAAGAACAATTACGTGAGGAAATTAATGGTTGTGCTAGGATCAGTAGTGAAGAAATTAGATCTGTTGCACAAGAATTAAGTAATACACATGCAGCCACAACAGAATCACTTAGAGATGAAATTAGTGTGGTTAGAAAACTATGTTCAGAAAACGCAACACATTTACGCGACGAGTTTAAATTAATGTCAGCAGAAGTTTCACGCACTCCAGATGTGAAAGTCGATGAGAAATCTGAAAAACAGAACAGCCAAATTGACGAACGTTTTAAAGTGACAGAAATGGAAAATGTTTCAGCCTCTAACACGACACAGCATACGCCACATTCCGAACATTTGCCACACTCACACAGCCAGAATAATTTAGGTAATTTACAGAGAGTACGTGACTTAGATTCCGAACAGTCACAGACAAGCGGATTATCATACAATGCTGAACCAGTTCACACATTCAGACACGATAACGTTGATTACAAGCAATTTTTATCCGTAAAAAAAATCTAAAGTATTTAAAAATGACAGAACACAAATACATCTTTTGGAATGGATACGACAATTTGCTTTTGTATTTTCATCAGCTTGGCGTGTAATGCAGAAACTAGAATTGACCTGGATACAACAATTTGCATTTGAATTCTCACCGACATTGCCTGTAATACAGAAACTAAAATTTATTTCCAGCGCGTAAGTGACCTCAGGGGATTCATTATACTTCGATGAATATGTGCCGTAGCGTGCATAGGGCCCCGAGCCGTAGTAGTGCTATTTCATCTTTAGTTTTCTGCACTGCTGCCTTCTCTTTTACTATCCTTTATATCTATCAAGAAAGCTCTTCAACTATCGATCTATCTAGGAGTAAGAAAGGGTAAAGAAAATCTAATAAGACAAGTGTTACCGAAAGTGACAGTTCTCATTAGACACTCCCTAAATGACAAGAACTACCAGCATAACTTTAATATCAAACAAAATTTTAATCATCAGTATGTACAACATTTTCAGCTATCGCAAACACATTTTGGCAACAATAGAGGGTTTTCACCGCAACAGCATCAAAAGCAGTTGGTTAGCATACCTAACCAACAATGTAGTCTGCAAGGTCAACCAAGCTTTAATGTTTCGCCGCCTTCACGTATAGCGTCGGCTCCACCAAATACTAACTCACCGCAGCAAGGAAATCAGTACTTACAGAAAACACTTCATTTCAATTCCTACCGCAACGCGCCGTATAGCAATGATTATTATAACAGACGTAAAAGTAATGAGCACAGTTTTCAGCGTAACAGTCGGTCTTACCAGCAGCAGAATCATCCGCAACAACAAATTATCATGAATGAACCAGACAGTCGGTATCATCCCGAACCTAATACGTCAGGAAGAAATCACAGAACAGCACAAATAGTCGAAATGCCACAGCATTCTCCCGCAAATAACAGCACGTCAGATAGAATTTGACTAGATACAGCACAGATTGAACCTTCCAGCGATGTAAACAATACTTTTGATACACAGACTCTTGTTCACGAAAATGTTATTACTTTTGACGACATCCGAGACACTCTTTTGCATGAAAAAACAGTTATTCAAAAAACCATTTCCCACCCTGTCATTGAAGTAAAGATTGGATCATCCACATTTTCAGCAGTAATCGATTCTGGATCACCTATGTCAGTTATAAATGAGGAAACTTTCAACAAACGTATCAAAGAGAATACTTATCCTACGTTACCATTAGGCAAAACTAAAGTAAAAGGAGCAGTATCTGGTAAAGGAGTAGATGTAAAATTACAGACACACTTATCATTTTGTATTGCAGGTCATACGTTCCACTAAAATTTTTGGATTATTCCCTTATTGACAACTGACGTTATTTTAGGTACGAATTTTTTGGTACAACACGACGCAATTATTGACTTTCAAAATTCCTATTTAATATTAAAGGATGAAAATGTACAACTGGCATTAGAATTTCAGCACTCTTTATCTGCAGAAGAACAAACAATTAATCGGCCAGAGGTCATTTCTGCATCACGTAACATAAACTGTCATTCCACATTGTTCACAGATACGTATGTTCACAACTACAATACACCAGACAAAGCTGACTATGACGTTATACATATGATTTCGGATAAGGTTAAACAGAGCAGTGCAAATACAGATGACGAACGTACGCAACTACGCAAAATTCTTTTACAGCAAGCTCCAGTTTTTGACAACATCCCTGGTACTATGTCCGGTTTCATGTATGAATTTCAAGTTAAACAGCACGACACGCTTAAAGCCAAACATTAGCCCATTCCGTATATTCACACAGAACAAGTTAAGAAAGAATTGCAAACTATGCTTGACCAAGGTATTATTGAACCAGCAGTTAGTCCGTACATAAACCCGCTCCATATTGTTAAGAAAAAGGATGGATCACTTCGACTCGTACTTGATTCGCGTCACATCAACGACATTATTATTAATGAAACAGATCGGCCACAGACACTAGAAGAACTTCTACAGAAATTTCATGGTACTGCTGTTTATTCCACATTACATTTGACATCGGGATTTTGGCAAATTCAGCTCCATCCGAACTGCAGAAAGCACACAGCGTTTCTCTGTTTTGGTGGCTGTTATCAATTTTGCAAATTACGGTTCGGTTTAACAATTTCTTCAGCAGCGTTTATTTGCGGTTTGAATACTATAGTTCCGACAGAACTTAAAGACAGAATCACAATGTATGTAGACGACATTCTTATTGCAGAAGCTAACTGGTCTGAACACAATTTGATTCTGGAACAACTGTTGCAAACTTTTCGTGCACAAGGACTCACAGTTAATCTTAACAAATCGCACTTTGGCAGAACTTCCATAAAATTTCTTGGACATGTAATTTCAGCAGAAGGCAGTGCGCCTGACCCGGAAAAACTTCAACCTTTACGTGACATTACTGTTGCTACGACGAAGAAATAACTACGCAGCTTTCTGGGATTAATTAACTTTTTCCGTAAATTTATTCATTACTCTGCTTTAGACACCCCTAGATTATGCCAACTGACAGGTAAAAACACTATTTGGTCCTGGGATAGCCAAGCGCAGTCAGAATTTGTCAATCTGAAACAAGCTTTGTTGAATACACCACTTTTATCACACCCAGATCTCACTAGAAATTTTTCCATTGCCACCGACAATTCTAACACAGCTTTAGGCGTACACATTTTTCAGGAAATTGAAGAAGACGGTAATACAGTAATTAAAAACATCGCTTTTGCAAGTCGCGTTCTGTCACCTGCTGAACGCAATTATTCTGTTACAGAACTTGAAACATTATGTGTTGTATGGGCATTTACCCGATTTAGGCATTTTCTTTATGGAAGACATACTACCGTTTACACAGACCATAGAGCTATCCAGTTTTTACTTTCCGCTAAATTTACACATGACAGATTAAGCAGATGGAAACTTTATTTACAGGAATTGAATTTTACAATTGTTCACATTCCCGGTACACAAAATATTGTAGCAGACGCACTATCCCGTTCTGTCTGCAACAATCAGCAAGACATCGCAACCAACTTCCGCCAAGCAAATCTAGCGTCATGTGTATTCAACAAGTTGCATTCGAAAATTTCATTTCGTCGTCATTACGAGACATAGTACAAGAGCAGAGCAAAGACAACGTATGGAAAGAAATTAAACACCTTTGGCAAGATAGGAATAACGTTACCATTAGAAACCATTATACTGTAAGCAAGAACATTCTGTTTCGCCGCTCTCACACCGACAACAACTGGTTATTATGTATCCCTGACGAGCTTGTTAACAAATTAATTTGGTATACTCATTTAAGTTACGCACATTATGGAGCCAGAAAATGATTTCTTATACTGAGATACGACTGTTATTTTGCCAACATGGAGAAAAGTATTCGACGAGTGTTAGCGTCATGTAAAATCTGCCAGAAAGCTAAATCAGACACGACTTCAAATATTCCTCCGTTACATCCCATTTTACCCGTTAAATTGTGACACATGGCCGCTGTAGACATTTTTGGTCCGATTCCCAGATCTAATAGAGGTTTTGCTACATCTTGGTCGTTGTTGAAGTCACTTCGAAATTTGTTACCTTCACTCCGTTACGCAAAGCTACTGCTAAATCTATTTCGAATGCATTTGTAAAACATTTTTTATTTCATGTAGGGCATGTATTGAAAGTAATTTCCGACAATGGACCACAATTTCGATCTGCGATATGGACACGTATGTTACGAGCTAGAAACATTTCTCCGATCTATATATCCAAGTATCACGCTTCTTCGAACCCTTGTGAACGACTGATGAAGAAATTGGTAAAGTGTGTAGAATGTACTGCCATAAAACACATATTGATTGGGATACACACATACTCTCATTCCAGGATGTAATTAATTCCATACCAAATGAGTCTACTATGCTATCTCCGACTGTTATATTGAAAAATGTTGAGCCAACTTACAAAATTAAAGAATTAATGTCCTTTCCTACATCTCGTCGACTACGCCACCATGAAATAATTGAGATTGCGCTCAACAACATCAAACGTGCCGCAGAGCGCCGGAGAAAACAACAAAAACAGGTTTGTACACGCCGTGACTTTCATATTGGACAGAAGATATTAGTACGCACACACTGTTTATCCAACAGAGGAAAGAGTAGATGCAGTAAATTTGGACTTCTTTACGCAGGTCCATACAGAATTCGCAGCATTCCTCATCCCAATGTGGTACATGTTGAAACTTTGGGAACCAGAAAAAGCAAGGGCAATCACCATATTTCCAATATTAAACTCTTTATTGAAAGAACATACTTTACGATTTATCACACTGTACCGCCATTTACTGATATTTATATGACCACTCACGCAATTGTATTTATGTGACTATTTACTGATGATTATCATATTTTTTCCTGGCAATTGCCCGCAAGGTAAGGTTAGCAGGTCGCTTTTCTTGTCGCTATATATCAGACCGTGCACATTTTCGATTTTGTATATGTATGATTGTTATCCTATCGAAAGTAGAATTTTTGTCTGTATGCACTATCAAATATTGAAGATGTAACAAACATCAGTTGAGTATGACATTTTTCCTTATGATATCTCAATATCTTGACTATTCTACATTTTTTGCTACTACTTTATGATACTGTGTGTACATTTTTTGCACTTGGCAACTGACTATGTTTTTGACCTAATACGTTTTCTGTCATGCTATGCTGTATGCTTAATTATATTACTAGAAACAAGTTTTTATTTAATGGGTATATGAATTAAATGCAAGATATTAATCCATATTCATCATTTTTCAGAAAGCAATACCGTGTAAAAGAAATGAATTAAACAACCATAGTGGTTTACTATAAAATTGAAATTTTACCATCAGAATTAACGAAAGAAAATGCAATACTATGTCATGAAGAGTAAATGGATCAGAATTAACAAGCATTAACCAGAATATACTATACACATCGTATGATAGCAGTCTTGACTATTTTTCTTTCAGAATACAAGGCGATTGATGCAGACTGTCAGACAGAACTACAGATGTTAATTTTAGTGATGAAATATGATAGAAGTAAGAAACTCTATACTATATGAAGTAATGAATGATAATGAATAATTGTATGAAGTAAAGGGTAATATGAATATGTATAATGAAGTGTCTATTTTTTGCAGATGATAATAAATGATGATGAATAGTTATATGAAGAATACGCTAATGTGAATAATGAAGTTTCTCTTTGCAGATGATGATAATGATGAAGTTTATATATTTACTGTTAGTTAAGAAATGCTATGTAGTTAATTAAGTATTTGTTGCAGTTCCTTTTGATGGTATGTCCTATGTCACATAGTTTAATGACTGAATGCTTTGGAAAAGACAGCTAGAGTACATACATATTAAGTACACGTTTCATTACCTGTTAATTCGAAGTTCACTACTTTTCAGCATAACATGCATTTCTTCTTTCAGCTCAATAATCCACTTTGTATTTTTTCCAGGAGAAGCTTTTCATGATACTTACTAAACCTGTTACTTATTAACCTATTCTAGTACTTGCATTGTTTTACCCAGTTGTGTCTATCATTTATGAATGTGATCACATATACTGTACTTGTTTCGTAACCTTGCTACAGCTGACTCATGACAAATGACGTTAATAATACTTATTTCCAGCAATAAGTCAAAAGCAAATATTTTCATGCCCCAGCAATTAATTATCGATCCCAGTGCAATGCATTGCAAAAAAAAAAAAAAATTATTACAAGTCCCAACTATTACCAGTATACAACTAAATAATGCTACCAGTTTAAGATATATTTTTAGCCCTAAAGGTAATGCAAATATTCTGTGTATTGATCCATTATGTCTATGTATTATTGGACTACTGACCTCAAGTAATATCTCCAATATCTTACATTTTAAATATGTCTTATGTCACTTACATGATATCATATATAAAGACCAGTAGCTTGATGCTACACTCAATAGCTCCTGTTTTAAATGATGACACGTGAATAACACTGAATAATGTTTTGTAACACTATATGAATACTTTGTAACTAGCCAATGAATGTCAGTAACTCAATAACTCCTGTTTAAATGACGACTTGTGAATAACGCTGAATAATGTTTTGTAACACTATATGAATACTTTGTAACTAGCCAATGAATGTCAATAATTCAATAGCTCATGTTTTAAATGATGACTTGTGAATAACACTGAATGATGTTTTGTAACACTGAACGAATACTTTGTAACTGGCCAATGAATGCCACTTATTACTGTAATATGATGATTTATGCATAAATGCTATGCCATTAATTAAGTCTTGCTTTGAATGATGACTTCTGAATAATGCAGAAAAATGTTCAGTAACTAGCCAATGAATGCCATTATTCAGATCAGTTGATACGTTAGTGTAATTCTATGATGACTAGCATAAGACTTAATGTGTCCTTCACCTTCTGACCTAATTACTGCAATATCCGTTTATCCTGTCCATCCTCATGATCATGGAGCACTATATTGGTTTTTGCACTAATTCTACGTTGCTGTAAAAGTATGGATTCTCCATATCAAGCTGTCCACAACCTTGAACGATGGAGATGTTATTATGGTCCCACTGTTTGGTGTACCTAATGTACTACCAAAATGATAACATTGAATATTAATACAGCATTTCAGTGTCTTGGCTACACTGATAAATACTTCAGGGAAGAGAACTTCAGATTGTCTCACTTGGTGTTGTGCTTCTGTAGAAAGATATGGACTTTCAGTGCAGCTACGTGCAACCTACTGTGCTACAACCATGATGCAATCCTTCCCATTCCTTTCCTAGTTCCTATAAAATAGTAAAGGCTTATAGAGTGCATTTAAATTCTTGTACAATGATAAAAGCTTTAATCGTGCGTGTGCACTCTATTTTGTTAATATATTTTGTACTCATTGTGTATATACTTTGTCATTTCTGAATATGTTTTGTACTCAGTGCGTGTGCACTCTATTTTGTTAATATATTTTGTTCTCATTGCGTATATACTTTGTCATTTCTGAATATGATTTGTACTCAGTGCATGTGCACTCTATTTAATTTCTTAATATGTTCTGCACTTATCAATGATGTATATACTCTGTGACTGTAGCCTTAGTAAACTAAATAGATTATAGAAAAATTTGTTGCTCATGGCAAGTCCAATTGACTCACCATCGCTGCCAAATTTTTGCCCCCCAATGGAGGGTTATGTAAGAGGTCCGAAATTAAAGAATTTGTGCTAGCGCACTCGAGCTGATGTAACTTCGACGTATTGCTCACGCGCTTCCTGCGATATGTAAGCTAGAAAAGAATCTGAGACCAAAGAGTAGTATTGACTGCAGTAAGAACTGTGTGTTAGTAGGAGTAAGTTGTTGCTAGCGAGCAGTCCTGTCTGTTGTATCGTGTTGGCTGGGCCGGTCGTGTGCAGCGATGGCGGAGCCTGAGCGTGGTAGGATAAGGTAAAAGCAGCCTCGCGCATATGTGGTATTGTTACATCAAGTCCTATGTAAATGTTTGTTTAAAAAAATCTGTTAATAATAATCTTTCTCATAAAAAGTAACTTTTGACATTTATCTCAATTTAAAGAATTCACTAATTTCTCCAATCCGTGTCAATCACGATTATTGAAAAGAAAAGTCAGTTCCTTCCTTTTTCATAAGACAAATCTATCGGCCAGCATTGCACTTAGCTGCGCCAGGAAAATTTCTTATAGGAGCAGATATATACGCATTATCCGGCGATCTAATTAAGGTAAGATTTTTCAGTTTATTCAGAATGATGTATCAGGGCCATGACGCAGCATTGCTAACGTCCAAAATTTACCAGGTTAAATTGACTGTCAATTATTAAAAGGTTATAGGTTTGTCACATGTATTATATTTTCACTGTTGGGTAGTTACGCTAAATAAGAATATTATTCATATTATTTTAGTTTTGTGGGGACGTTACAAGCTGCTGTAGACTAGAGATCGTAAACGCGTTACCTCTAAGTTAGGTGTGTTGCATACCTTACGGATGTTATCTCGTTTCAATCGCTTTGTTAACGTATGCGATTCGTGTGTTACTACATTGACTCCCCTAGGAACAGAAAGCAATGGAAGTTCTTGAAGCTGAGTGAGGATATATGAAGGGCAGAATGACTACGGAACATTTCTTTGTACATAGTTATCCTCTTGTTTGTTACATAAAAATAAGCAGTTTTTAGAAAGAACTCGAAAATTTCAATGTTTAATTCAGGTTTTATTCGAAAACTGTTGATTTGTAATTTGAGCAGAGAGATACTGTAGCAAAATAAAAAATACTGTCAAGATTTATCAAGTAGCGTTAGAATACGCAATTTCTTTTTTTTAATAGTAAAGTTAAAGAAAACTCAAAACAAAAAAGTATCAAACGACGCTTCAATATTTCGTGGATCTCATATAAAATATATTACTGCTATTCATAAAAAACGTACGCACTTATCAATAATAATAGGACAGTCTTGGCTTTGATCATAATGAAGAAGGTTCCAAGGAGTACAAAATAACTAGAATAATTGTTTTCGTTTGTACTTGTAAACAGAGCCTACATCAAAAGTAATTGCTACGGTTAAATAAAAGCGCAGAAACTATTTGATCAAGTAACGTTCCTTACTCATAAAGCGCAGTTTAAATTTTGTAATGAGGCAAAATACGAGGGCTGTTCGGAAAGTAAGATCCTATCGGTCACGAAGTGGATACAACAGTGAAAACCAAAATTTTTTTATTCGCAACAGTTAGCGACATTTCCCAGCTACTTCTCTGAATAATCGCTGCTTCGACTTAGACATTTGTCGTAGCGTTGTACTAACTTTCCAGTACTCTCGTCACATAGAGCAACCGCCAGTTCTTTCTGCCAATTCTCTACACTGGTCTGCCATTCGTTGTTGTGCCAAAATGTTGTCCTCCTAGCTAGCGGTTCATGTGAGCAGAGATGAACATCGGAGGGAGCCAATTGAGGGTTGTATTGTGGGTGGTCAAACACTTCCCATCTAAAACGCTGCAGGAGCGTCTTCATTGCCCTTGAAGAATGCGGGTGAGAATTGTCCTGAAGAAAGAAACCCATGACATTTTTGTTATGTGTGCTGCGTGGCTTCCTGCGAAATCTCTTGCCAGATTTGGTTGGAAACACTGTTGTTTTAGGGATTCCTACATGATCATTTTGCTCTCTGAACTGAAAAGAGCGACGTGAAGCGATCGGGAGGCACACTAAAGACACTGCCCAACACTTCAGTGCAAAGTTACACCCGATTTACACACTATTATCTATTTCGCGTCAAATCATGCCTTACGTTCCGAATACGCCTCGTACAATATGGGCTAACACTGAACGATGTACGGTTCCAATTATGTGCAAAACAAACAAAAAGAAAGAGAGGAAAAAAAACAAACAAAGAGGAGTTGTCAGCTCCCAGTTTCTCTCTTATACATTCATTCGTGTTTCTTTCTATACCAGTGCCACCAATACTACCGGTAATCCTGCCATTTACTATATCGTTTGTGTCCATTACCAAAAATACCGAACCGTAATTTTGGCAGAGCGTAACTCTAGGGAACGTATCGCGCCATGTCAATGATAATCGGTCTGAGACGGGATAGCAGTTGTTACTGTCAATGAATGCAGGCCCGTATCAACCGATTTCGAGCCGACAGTGCGATTGTAGCTGCGTATAATGCATGTTTGGAGTCGGTTATCTCGTAGAACACATTGTGCACTGCCTTACATAAATCTGCATGTGTTCAATGAGCCCAACAATAAGTTGGATAATAGCTAATTGAAGATTTATAGTGAGGCCTGACGAGTCACGGCACAGTCTATTTTCAAATGATGCGAGGTGTCGAGTACACCGAAGACCCAATTTGTCTCCAAAACTACAATATGTGAAGGCTGCAGTTTAGGACGGAGATGCTTCTGTCGTGCTTTTGGCGTGTTTTTCGTACATGAGTTGGGTCTACTCATTTAGATTACTTCGAACATGTGTCAGGATATTTACTTCAACATTCTCGGTGATCATTTGTTGGCTTTTCTTCACCTTCGTGATGAGTTGAACTTGACATTCTCCAGATGGAAACAGCATTGATAACTGGGACACATTCCTTACTTAGCAAACGCTCATCCATCTTGGTTGCTCTCTTGTATCAACCGATCCTAATCTCACAGAAAATAATTAGAAGAAGACGAGCTTATTTGCCGAGATACTTATCAACAAGTAGATAATCGGTTTCGGTAAGTCTGTCAGTTGCCCTGGTAGGCATGACGTGTTACTGGAACGCTGTTTTCGCGAACTGTGATGTACACAGTAATCTATAATTTTGACCTGCCAACGCATCGCTCATTTCATATTTTAGTACCGGGAAATTCAATGGAAATATTTTGCGTGCAACTGGCACAAGACATTTCTAATAACGTTTATGAAGATCTAAAGGTGGTAACAGTTTTACCGAAAATGATTGTCTACAACAAATGTTTTGATAGCGATATCGGCTAAGAAGCTATTCGTCTCCTACGTAATCACTACAGATCATCCCTTCGAGATCAGCGTGAGTAATCTGAGCCATAGAAAATTTCTGCCTCTATTTGGAACCACAGTGATACATAGCACTCAACACCTCTGCAGTTTGGCACGTCTTTGGAAATAAGTTACCAATGAGTGGCGTCATATGGACTCTGCGTACCAGAAGAAACTGTTGGACTGTCTTCCTCGTCGAACTGAAGCCATTATGAGCGCTACATTCGGTGAAATATTGTGTTATTATGATATCTTCTGGAAGTAACTCCATTTTTATCCGCATTGCTTACTATGTGTTGTACTCGTGTCATTACGAAATACGCTTAAGAGTGGTTTCTCTCCTGCCAGAGCTTCACCAATATGGTGGTAAAATGAACAGCAATCTCATCCAGCCCATGGTTGAAGCTGAATTTAAATCAGTGTTCTTAAGAAAATACAGAATTTTGTCGCATTGCATCGACTGAATTTTATGACACTAGGATAGTTTACAAGTGCAGCAATGTTGGTCAGTTTATAGAATTCTCATTCGCGCCAAGGAATGTGACCACAGATGTACATCAGCACTCTCAGCATTACCGCCGACCAAGTGGCCGAGCGGTTGTAGACGCTACAGTCTGGAACCGCGCGACCGTGACGGTCGCAGGTTCGAATGATGCCTCGGGAATGGGTGTGTGTGATGTCCTTAGGTTAGTCAGGTTTGAGTACTTCTATGATCTAGGGGACTGATGACCTCAGAAGTTAAGTCCCATAGTGCTCAGATTCATTTGAACCATCAGCATTATCATCACAACAGCAAAACTGACTGTCAATTGTCATCCTCAAAGATGTTTCCCAAAACTGCCCCACAGGAAACTAGGAGCGGAAACCCAGCGCAGAATCCGAAAAACACCACAACAGTTATGACGGCAGTGAACTCTGTCCCCTCACCTCCAAACTTCCTCTACCAATACTTTTATTGTCCTGGCCACAATTCATTAAAAATCCAAAGACTAGAAACCACTGCATCCTGATACGGCGGAGACGAAGCCTCCTCGTCGTTTCTCGGTCCACAGTTCCATAAAATACACCAATGCAATACAATACTACATCCTGAAAACCGTCCCAAAATACAGTTGCCACTCCTCTCGAATCTCTACAGTCCATTCCGCCCCAGCTACCAACACAGTAAGACTCTCTCCCACCAGCACGCAATTGAACGTATTCATCAGTCTTATCAATTCTGCACTGCACGCAAGTAATTCTTTATGTAAGCTTCTGTTGCTGGGAACAGTATGCACTTCGTTAATACGGCCCTTCTCAATAACGACAATTCTGAGCCCACGACATACACTTCTGGAAATGGAAAAAAGAACACATTGACACCGGTGTGTCAGACCCACCATACTTTCTCCGGACACTGCGAGAGGGCTGTACAAGCAATGATCACACGCACGGCACAGCGGACACACCAGGAACCGCGGTGTTAGCCGTCGAATGGCGCTAGCTGCGCAGCATTTGTGCACCGCCGCCGTCAGTGTCAGCCAGTTTGCCGTGGCATACGGAGCTCCATCGCAGTCTTTAACACTGGTAGCATGCCGCGACAGCGTGGACGTGAACCGTATGTGCAGTTGACGGACTTTGAGCGAGGGCGTATAGTGGGCATGCGGGAGGCCGGGTGGACGTACCGCCGAATTGCTCAACACGTGGGGCGTGAGGTCTCCACTGTACATCGATGTTGTCGCCAGTAGTCGGCGGGAGGTGCACGTGCCCGTCGACCTGGGACCGGACCGCAGCGACGCACGGATGCACGCCAAGACCGTAGGATCCTACGCAGTGCCGTAGGGGACCGCACCGCCACTTACCAGCAAATTAGGGACACTGTTGCTCCTGGGGTATCGGCGAGGACCATTCGCAGCCGTCTCCATGAAGCTGGGCTACGGTCCCGCACACCGTTAGGCCGTCTTCCGCTCACGCCCTAACATCGTGCAGCCCGCCTCCAGTGGTGTCGCGACAGGCGTCAATGGAGGGACGAATGGAGATGTGTCGTCTTCAGCGATGAGAGTCGCTTCTGCCTTGGTGCCAATGATGGTCGTATGCGTGTTTGGCGCCGTGCAGGTGAGCGCCACAATCAGGACTGCATACGACCGAGGCACACAGGGCTAACACCCGGCATCATGGTGTGGGGAGCGATCTCCTACACTGCCCGTACACCTCTGGTGATCGTCGAGGGGAGACTGAATAGTGCACGGTACATCCAAACCGTCATCGAACCCATCGTTCTACCATTCCTAGACCGGCAAGGGAACTTGCTGTTCCAACAGGACAATGCACTTCCGCATGTATCCCGTGCCACCCAACGTGCTCTAGAAGGTGTAAGTCAACTACCCTGGCCAGCAAGTTCTCCGGATCTGTCCCCATTGAGCATGTTTGGGACTGGATGAAGCGTCGTCTCACGCGGTCTGCACGTCCAGCACGAACGCTGGTCCAACTGAGGCGCCAGGTGGAAATGGCATGGCAAGCCGTTCCACAGGACTACATCCAGCATCTCTACGATCGTCTCCATGGGAGAATAGCAGCCTCCATTGCTTTGAAAGGTGGATATACACTGTACTAGTGCCGACATTGTGCATGCTCTGTTGCCTGTGTCTATGTGCCTGTGGTTCTGTCAGTGTGATCATGTGATGTATCTGACCCCAGGAATGTGTCAATGAAGTTTCCCCTTCCTGGGACAATGAATTCACGGTGTTCTTATTTCAATTTCCAGGAGTGTATTTCAACAAGGCACACTGGCTATCCAGTCAGTTTCCCTCCAAATTACATATCCACGACTCCCAAATTTATTCTCATTTCCTTTACTCGTGGGCGGATATTCATGTTCGTACCAATTTCTAGTGTATTACATGGAGCAGATTCTATCCTAATGCACCCAGTCCCCAAGAAAAGCGTGGCTAGATTTGTTACGGCGACGATTTTTTCGCTCTGCCATTCTCTTGTTTAGGCACGTCACATTTGAAGAAAAACTTGAGACTTCAAATATTTGCACCGTCTTCACTGCTAGGAGATAGCTGACTCCCGGCATCGGATACGTACCTCTTATGTAGTGGCGGTGTGACTTATATTAAGCGTTCCTTACACTTAAGCGGTTTCTCGGCGAGCGAAGTTATCGGTGGTAGAGCCACAGCTTGAAGGCTTGTGAACAATACAACGAAATTTCAAAATTTTGTTAAAAATACTGTAGGTGTAACACAAATTTCCATGAATCTATAGCCACCAAAAAATCACAAACCATCACATTACATCACCTTTAGTTTGTGTTATATCACTTAGTGGAAAACTGAATTGATGCTTTGTAAATGGTGTAAACAAAAGAAATAGTTGTATATGTTCCTATCTTTTAATGACTTTTACATTTGAGATTTGGCGATATATGTTTTGAACATTGTTGAATTCTTTCTTTAAACTGCTATTAATTTATTGCTATCAATAAGAGTTAAAAATTGTTAGTTTGTGACTATGGCTTTGACACTGGAAAATATAAGATGGATTACCTGTCATATAGACATATATAGCAGTCTTCGTCTGCAGCCTCATGCTCAGTGTGGCACAGCATGCCTCCATATATTTAAAATGTTTGTAGTCTAGACTGGCAATAGATATGTCTCATCTTACAACTCTGAAAGTAACCGTGATATGTTTGGTACATTTCTTACATAGCAGTGTATGACCTGAGGTGCACCAGATATAACCCTGCGAGTGGCCGCGCGGTTCTAGGCGCTACAGTGTGGAACCGCGCGATCGCTAATGTCGCAGGTTCGAAATCTGCCTCGGGCGTGGATGTGTGTGATGTCCATGGGTTAGTTAGGTTCTAAGTTCTAGGGGACTGATGACCTCAGAAGTTAAGTCCGTTTTACAAAAACGTCTAAAAACTTTGAAGTAATAATAAAGAATAAGGCAAACAGCAAATACATATCAAGAATCACACACTTTCTTCCTCCGGAGAAGCTCTGTAGTCTTTACATGTGGAAACATTGTGGCAATGTTGCTTGCAAACCAATCATTTGCTGCTATTGCAAGTGACAGTAGTTTTATTTTTTTTTACCACCACAAAGGTGGCACCTCCCACACCTTCTTATAGCCTCACCGCAATTGGCGGGAATTGATTGATGAGGTGACAGAAATCCTTGAGTATCTCGTTGTAGGGTAGAGAGTTGAGCCCTTTCTTTCAAATGGCGGTCCATCAGAGCCAAGACCAGGTTTGTTAGGTAGGTTCTTCTTCTGAATCTTTTCTCTGGATTGTTTGAAAAAAAAACAAGAGCTGGGAATTTATCACAACAATATCCATATAACGAAAAAACAATGCTCAGGGCCCTCTTCTTGTGGTCCTTTGTGTAGAGTAGGATGTACACTCATAATCCACAGTATTGACTCCCCCTTTTGTTGTATTGTAGTCCAAATTTGCAACAACTTGCCTGTAGCGGTGTCGATTTCAGCAGTTTCATGCATTGACGACAGCAAAAGCACAGGCTTGTTCCGTTTTGTTTGGCACAAAACAAGCAGAAGTCATCTTGAAATCCGATAAGACAATTTCCAATTCATCGCGATCTGTTGGGCAAAAATTCCGGAGGAATTTCCTTCTTGTTCTTTTCCAACGTTCCAATGATCGTTAGCCCATTTTCTAAAAGATGCTAGGCTATAGGGTAATTATTGTAGTAGTTGTCCTTAATTACATTCCTGTGACTTCCCTTGACTGGCTCAGCCAATCTCTTCACAATATCCATGTGCTGGTTAGATCCAACATATGGTCCAGGATTCCGTCTGCCGCGGTATACTTCAAAATGAAAAGTATAAAATGTCTTGCTATAGCACAATGCACACAACTTCAATCCATACTTAACGGGCTTATTGGACATGTACTGAAAAAAACCACAACGTCCGCGAAATGGGACAAGCATTTTGTCTATGGTTGTGAACTCCCCTGGACTGTAGTTATTTCTGCATTTGTTCAGAAATGATGAGTGGAGATTCCGAATGGCTGCAAGCTTATCAGTTGCTAGACGTTCTTTTCTTGTAGAAGTATCGTCAAACCTGAGTGACCGGAGCAGGAACAGAAAGCGCTTGTAGCTAAATGCGCCCTTAGAATAGTAATTCCTGTTCCATTCGATGCCCACAGTTCTAATACATTTGTGAGTCCTTTTTGTAGAGCAGTGAGAAACAGTGCTCCTAAAAGAGCCGTTATTTCAGAAGCAGAAGTAGTTTTGCAATCTCTTGCCCTTGAGTAATTCACAGATGATCTAGTGTGATCTAGTGTTATTTATGTACTTGTTTGTGTTTGCAACGACATAATCAATTATCGCAGGATCAAACAATTTGAGAAAACTTTCAATTTCAGTTTTAGCTTCTCTGCCATTGCGTTTCGGGCTCTGTAGGACTTTGATTATATTCTCACGTTTTGGTTTCCCTGGTAGTGCTAACGGATTATTTATCCACAAAGTTACTTGGTCCTTACCGATATAAAAAAGGCAGTCATCATGTTGCATTCCTTTCACTTCATTCCCGTCAACGCATGACTGCTGAGATTCGTAGTAATGATCTGCAATTTCAATTATTTCTGCTTCCTCATCGCTGTCAGAGAAATCTGCGTAATCTTCTTCGCCAGATGACTGCAGAAGAAGACGCTCAGTTTCTTCTGGTGTTAGTCCTTTCTTTTGTGCAGACATAGGAGACAAAGCAATGTTAATAACTAAACCATCATTCACCCACAGAGTTGTAAAACAAAGCTTCTAATCATCAAAACATTCGACAGTGGTACGGCTACATGTACTTACATTATCGGGCGCGTGAGGTACGCAGTGCCGTCTCGATGCAGTCGTCCACTTCACAGGTGAGTCACAGCTGTTATGGTGGGTATAATGACGGCTCAGTAATGCAGTTGGGCGCGTGACTAAACAATCGAAGCATATCTAGCACCACTACTGTGTGCTTGGCGCGCTGACGTAATTATTGAACGAAAACAAAACTGGAGGCACTGTATGTCGCCACGCTCGCGCCGCAGGGATAATGTAGCCAGGAACAAAATTTTTCAAATTAAACTCTACGACTAAATTAGTTACATCGAAACATCATACCAATAAAGATTGCTAGTCGATTTTCAAGCAGCAATGTGTGATTGCAAAAAGTGAAACGCACAAACTTTTTAATCGAACAGTTTCCTCGAAATATTTTGGGAAAGATTTCGTTCCCAAGTACGCGTCGAAAATACGGGTACGCAGCAGCGGCGTAGCTGCAAGGCAGCACGGCAACGAACTTGGTCAGCACCGACCGGGCGGCGGCGCAGAAGGGAACGCTGCATGCTTCGAAACTGCCGCGGCATTGCCAGGAGAACAGTTGCGCCAAAGCACAGGGAACGACACAAAAGTAACTCGTGGCCACCGTGAGTTGGTAACGGGTCGGCACTTCCTGTGAAGTTAAGTAGGACTTCGCAGACGGCGCGACTGCAGAGTTATTCCTCAGAAAATCGTGTACAACGCGTTGCCACTCAGTTGCCAGTGACTAGGCGCCCGCGTTGCCAAGCGATGTGAGCTGCGTCGTGTCCTCGAACACAGCTCTGTAATGATTTAATTTGAAGATGAACGAGCAGGTTGTGAAAATTAACTTCGTACGGGGAGTCGAAAAAAAATTGCTCTGAGCACTATGGGACTCAACAGCTATGGCCATCAGTCCCCTAGAACTACTTAAACCTAAGTAACCTAAGGACATCACACAACACCCAGTCATCACGAGGCAGAGAAAAATCCCTGACCACGCCGGGAATCGAACCGGGGAACGCGGGCGCGGGAAGCAAGAACGCTACCGCACGACCAGGAGCTGCGGACGGGAAGTCGAAAAACATCTCATGTTATGCAGCTAACAGCTCCCAGTCTACTGCACTAGTGGTTTGATAGAGAATGCGTGGTTGGAAGTGTGAAAAGAATTTCATCTTACGTTTGTAGTGTGCTGTACGATTATAGTTTGAAATAAAGTGGTATGTCAACAGAAGCAAAAGTACAAAAAATTGTAAATCATACCGATGGTATTCTTTTGTGTGACTAGCAGCGTCTATTATTCTATAAAATTAAATCGTCGAGTGGAAACGTGCAGTGAAAAGCCACAAATCTCCGATATGTGCAAATACAATGGTGTTCACATACAAATCAGTTATCGAGCGCAAACCACAATCACCACAATTCCGTTTATATAAATCACTAAATAATGGCGTTTTCAAAACAAAGTTGTTTTAGGGCGAAAGAAATCAACTGCGTCAAATCTCCATAGCACAGTTTAGTTGTTCAATAAAAAGCTATAAATTTCGAATCTGTAACACTCTTTGGCTTCAATTTATAGTTTTTGCTTAACGGATGAATCCAGAATTTTCTTTGTTCACTTTTTCGTGTAGTAGAGAACCACATCTTGCTCAAAGTTTGAATCTCTGTTCGAAATGACGAGTGTAACCAAAAGATGCCCGGGTGCGAAAAAAACACTGCCACTCCTCCACGCTCGTGGTTTCCTGTTCTGAGTTGGCCTGTGTGCGGAACTACGCTACCACCCAGTCGGCAACCAGTTGCCGATGTAAATCAACTGCCCGTTGCGTTCCTTTTCAGTCACTTCGTGTGCGGACAGCCTAAGTGATGTTGCATGGGGGAGTGGAAGCAGCGGCAGGATTTTTATGCACACGCGTCTATACGCCATGCGCTGCTCTGGTTTTACTGCAGAATATCCACAAAAGTAAGCGCGGCACATAACTTGGTGTTTATGAAATTCCCGTCTGCAGAACTGTTTGCACTTAGGAAGAACAGAAATGAGCGTTTGGCGTCATTGGCTGGGAAGCCCCTTACGGGACAGGTCCGGCCGCCTGGGTGCAATTCCTATTACATTCGACGCCACATTGGGCGGCCTGAGCGCCGGATGGAGATGAAATGATGATGAAGACAACACAACAACCAGTCCCTGAGCGGAGAAAATCCCCGACGCAGCCGGGAATCGGACGCGGGCCCCTTAGGGGCGGACTGTATGCACTGTGAACATACATTATATATTTTGTTGACATCTTCTGAAATGCCATTTTCGACTTTTTTTGTTGATCTGAAAATTGGTCTTGTCCCGAAAATAGTCATCGAATTAAAAATGAAATATTTGCAACTTGGACTGGTTTTTCGTTCTATTAATAACTTGGTCTTTTCAGAGCTTACCTTATATCATTTCTTAAGCCTAAGTAACACTGTCGTTTAAATTTCGTAGAATACAGCATTTTCTTAATTTCATGGATGCGACAGTGTATTTTTAACCATCAGTTGTTTATTTGCACCGTCAGGTTATTAGCCATCATTTAGGATGTAGGATATAAGAGATGAATTAAAAGCATCCCATATTCCTTTGATGCTGAACAATATCAAAATTACCCCGTGAAATTGTACAAAAACGGGACATAATTTGTCTTAGAATACTGACAATAGAGGCTGTGCCCAGCGATGTCTGTCTGTCTGACATGAAATATGACTGTCAGTATATATGGAATACATACTGACAGTCATATCTCATATGAAATAGACAGATATATCGAATTTAGTATATATCAAATATGGTATATATCGAAATAATCCACTGAAATTGTGCAAACACGTGCCATTATTGGTCTTAGCACACTGACATCACTGATTTTTCTAGTAACCGAAGCCGGTAGATGACCAATGGGACAAATAAACAGCTGATGGTTAAAATGCATTTTATGAAATGCTTTACGGCTGTTAAACCTCATCTTACGGAAACATAAGCTCTATATTTGCCCTCCACCATGCATCATACAGTGTCAAGTGGAGAATGCATGAAGATGTGGATGTACCGGGTGATCAAATAGACAGTACAAATTTGAAAATTTAATAAACCACTGAATAATGTAGATAGAGAGGTAAAAATTGACACACATTCTTGGAATTACATGGGTCTTATTAAACAAAACAAAAAGTATTGCCAGACGCGTGAAAGATCTCTTGCGCGCGTCGTTTGGTGATGATCGTGTCTTCAGCCGCCACTTTCGTCATGCTTGGCCTACCAGGTCCCCAGACCTCAGTCCGTGCGATTATTGGCTTTGGGGGTTAACAGAAGCCGCAAGTGTATCGTGATCGACCGACATCTCTAGGGATGCTGAAAGACAACATCCGACGCCAATGCCTCACCATAACTCCGGACATGCTTTACAGTGCTGCTCACAACATTATGACTTGACTACAGCTATTGTTGAGGAATGATGGTGGCCATATTGAGCATTTCCTATAAAGAACATCATCTTTGCTTTGTCTTACTTTGTTATGCTAATTATTGCTATTCCGATCAGATGAAGCGCCATCTGTCGGACATTTTTTGAACGTTTGTATTTTTTTGGTTCTAATAAAACTCCGTGTCACTCCAAGAACGTGTGTCAATTTGTACCTCTCCATCTACATGATTCCGTGATTTATTCAGTTTTCAAATTTATACTGACTTTTTGATCACCCGGTGCATCTACATCTTCATGCATTCTCCGCTTGACACTGTATGATGCATGGTGGAGGGTACCCTGTACCAATACTATTCGCTTCCTTTCCTATTCCACTCGCAAGTACAATGAAAGATAAACTACCGTATACACGCCTCCGCACGAGCCATAATCTCTCTAATCTTCATGATACATAAGCGAAATGTATGTTGCCAGCAGCGGAATCGTTCTGCAACCAGTCTCAAATGCTGACTCTCTAAATTTTTTTTTTCAGTAGTGCTCTTCGGAAAAGAACGTCTCCCTACCTCCAGTGGTCCCCATATGAGCTCCTGAAGCATCTCAGTAGTACTTGCTTCCTGTTCAAATCTAGCAGGGACAAATTTAGCAGCTCACCTCTGAATTGCTTCGACGTATTTCTTTGACTCTAACAATTCTCGACAAACAATGGTCACACAAGTGTCCCATATGCGGTTTCCTTTAGAGATGAACCACACTTTCCTAAATTCTCGCAATAAAACGAAGTCGACCTTACGCCTTCACTACTACAATGCTTACACGCTCATTCCATATCATATCGCTTTGTAACGTTAAGCGCGGATACTTAATCGACGGGAGTATGTCAAGCAGTACTCTACTAATTCTGTACTCTAACATTATGGGTTTGTTTTCCCTATTCATCGGCATTAACTCGTATATTTCTGCATTTAGAGCTAGCTAGCTGCCATTCATCACACCAGTTAAAAATATTGTCTAAGTCATCTCCTATGCTCCTACCGTCACTCGACGACGATACCTTCGCAAACACCACCGCATGTTTTTACATTTGTTAACAGCCGGCACTATGGCACCGTGTCAAATACCATATGGAAATATAGGAGTACTGAGTCCTGCTGTTACCTTTCATCCATTTACTTATCAAACATGCCACAATACGATTTTCTGGCGTAATTGCTTTCAATGAAAGGACTGCAGCATTTTCTTCTTTTTTTCAGAGTCTATACCTTGAAGCTCAGAGTGGAGTGTTTGAGAGCCCAGTATTTCTCTGCCAAATTCCAGGAAGCTGGGAGTGAGGCAGGAGCATTCAGAAGTGGAAATATTTGAAAGCGGATGACCAGTGGTGGAGTTTACTTTACGCAGAAAGGGCATCTCTCAAAACCCGGAACCGTGTGGACCGACACTAATTTTCATTCGTTTCTGGAACAACGAGCCACATACAAAAGCATGAATGTTTAATGCGTGAACCGTTGATGCCGATGCATCACTGCACTCGATTTATCAAAATGTGGTTCAAATGATTCAAATGGCTCTGAGCAGTATGGGACTTAACGTCTGAGGTCATCAGTCCCCTACAACATAGAACTACTTAAACTTAACTAAACTAAGGACATCACACACATCGATGCCCGAGGCAATCAAAATGTGAGACACACATTGTAGCTCTGCCTGAGTGATAGCAGCAATAGCATTTACAATGTTCTGCTGCAGCTCTTCCAGCATGTGACGAGATTATTCGAATACATGTAACCCTTCAGCTTTCCCTACAGATAAAAGTCACAAGGAGAGAGATTATGCGACTGAGATTCCCAGGAGACTGCACCGCCTCTGCGACGCTGGAAATGTCCATGTAGTACTTCATCTATCGTGAGTTGATCCACATATGGATTAAACAGTTTATGGACATACCATTTAGCAGTGACAGATTGTTGAAAGAATCGTGTTATTATGCGCACTCCAGACACAAGTATTATTCAAAGTTCTGACTGGGATTTTCTGATGCAAAATGGCGAATTTTTGGTGAGTTCACGAACCCTGACAGGATGAACCAGGCCTAATCCGGAGAAATGAAGACACTGTATCAAAAAATCCTGGTTGCTCTTCACCCAGAAATCACAGGTAGATGTTAACACGCGAGAGTTCGTACGGACGGGTAGCAATAAAGTTGTAAGAATACGGAAGAAGGACTTTTTTTTTATCCCGTTTCGAAACTACGATATCTTAATCCCCTCCTTCACAGACGGCGTTGAGATTTCTTCGGACTTTGTTCCAAGCTTATCTTTACTGGAGTAATGTATTCGAACGCTTTTCGGATAGTTATGGTTTCTATTCTCTACAAAGCCAATTCCGCGCCGTTTTGCCAAAACGCTCGGCACTTCAAACTTTGTTGGACATTTTGTCAAACTCCTTGCGATCTTAAACTATAGCGCAAATAGTTCTGCACACGTTTTCGACAAACTGAGCTTAATACAACCCTCGACAACGAACACTATCTATTTTACGAAGAGCAACAATTTTCTATTGTATTAAGCTTTTACTAAACACGTCTACTCCTGTTGCACACACAAAGGTCATGACAGGTCCGAGTGATTTTCTATTATTTTCAGCTGTCATTAAACGCGGCTACTCCTGTCACACACACAAACGTAATAACACGGCCAAGCGCAGAGGACAGAGAATGCAGAGTACGTGCACACACGGACGTGTGACAGCAGCCAAGTGATGCACAGAAATCATGGTTTACATTACTGTCTATGACGAATAGTTCTATTGTTCATTGACAGGAATCAGTTCCACTTCAGACTAAAAAATATTTACCGCTTTATTTTGTCCACTCTATATGCATTACTGTTGGTACTTTTTTTAGCTAAAGGTGTAAATACAGTTTGGTAATATTTATGTCTTCCTGCTTCATATGGCCTTTAAATATCTTAATTCACTTTAAAATGCTCGTCACTGTCCGATAATTGAAATAAGAACACCGTGAATTCATTGTCCCAGGAAGAGGAAACTTTATTGACACATTCCTGGGGTCAGATACATCACATGATCACACTGACAGAACCACAGGCACATAGACACAGGCACTAGAGCATGCACAATGTCGGCACTAGTACAGTGTATATCCACCTTTCGCAGCAATGCAGGTTGCTATTCTCCCATGGAGACGATCGTAGAGATGCTGCATGTAGTCCTGTGGAACGGCTTGCCATGCCATTTCCACCTGGCGCCTCAGTTGGACCAGCGTTCGTGCTGGACGTGCAGACAGCGTGAGACGACGCTTCATCCAGTCCAAAACATGCTCAATGGGGGACAGATCCGGAGATCTTGCTGGCCAGGGTAGTTGACTTACACCTTCTAGAGGACGTTGGGTGGCACGGGATACATGCGGACGTGCATTGTCCTGTTGGAACAGCAAGTTCCCTTGCCGGTCTATGAATGGTAGAACGATGGGTTCGATGACGGTTTGGATGTACCGTGCACTATTCAGTGTCCCCTCGACGATCACCAGAGGTGTACAGCCAGTGTAGGAGATCGCTCCCCACACCATGATGCCGGGTGTTGGCCCTGTGTGCCTAGGTCGTATGCAGTCCTGATTGTGGCGCTCACCTGCACGGCGCCAAACACGCATACGACCATCATTGGCACCATGGCAGAAGCGACTCTCATCGCTGAAGACGACACGTCTCCATTCGTCCCTCCATTCACGCCTGTCGCGACACCACTGGAGGCGGGCTGCACGATGTTGGGGCTTGAGCGGAAGACGGCCTAACGGTGTGCGGGACCGTAGCCCAGCTTCATGGAGACGGTTGCGAATGGTCCTCGCCGATACCCCAGGAGCAACAGTGTCCCTAATTTGCTGGGAAGTGGCGGTGCTGTCCCCTACGGCACTGCGTAGGATCCTACAGTCTTGGCGTGCATCCGTGCGTCGCTGCGGTCCGGTCCCAGATCGACGGGCACGTGCACCTTCCGCCTACCACTGGCGACAACATCGATGTATTGTGGAGACCTCACGCCCCACGTGTTGAGCAATTCGGCTGTACGTCCACCCGGCCTCCCGCATGCCCACTATACGCCCTCGCTCAAAGTCTGTCAACTGCACATACGGTTCACGTCCACGCTGTCGCGGTATGCTACCAGTGTTAAAGACTGCGATGGAGCTCCGTATGCCACGGCAAACTGGCTGACACTGACGGCGGCGGTGCACAAATGCTGCGCAGCTAGCGCCATTCGACGGCCAACGCCGCGGTTCCTGGTGTGTCCGCTGTGCCGTGCGTGTGATCATTGCTTGTACAGCCCTCTCGCAGTGTTCGGAGCAAGTATGGTGGATATGACACACCGGTATCAATGTGTTCTTTTTTCCATTTCCAGGAGTGTATATATATTCTTCTGCGCTGAAGGAAGAAAACCCAGCGACGTTCAATAAGTAATGCAACACATTTATTTTCCGCGACCAGTTTCGGTTGAAATGAATGGGAATTATTTGTAGGACATCGTGGAGTATTCCCCCTTCCGCCCGTATAGTTTCATGAAGTTCCAACAGATATCGAAAATAAATGGCGTGATTGAGATGCGTTCAAAGCAGGGAGTTGCAATTCAGTTTCTCGGAAAACCAGAGAACTGCAGATATTTGTAAGTCGCTTGCTGAGTGTCTACGAAGATCTGGTAGCGCACAAAAGCGCAATAAGTCGTAGGGCGAGGTGTCTGTCATCGTCGTAACAAGGACGCGAACACAAGTCCGACCTCCCGCGTGGCGTCCGGCCACACACAGCTGCGACTCCCGCAATGGCGAACATGCGGACAGTCTCATTCGAGGTGATCGGCGGATCACAATGAAACCCCCCGCTGCAAAACTGGAAGTCTCTGTTGGTAGTGTTGACACACTCCTCAAAAGAGTGTGTCCGCTTGAATTCCTCGCAGCCTAACAGAAGAAGGACCGCCTGTGTGGAGCTGCTTATGTGTTGCGAGGCTGACTTGTCGAACATCGTCAAATGGTTTCATTACTTCGAACAGGAGTGAAAAATGACAATCCATGAAATGGCACAACACCACATCTCCTCCCAGGAAAGTTCAAAACTGCACCTTCAATCGGCAAAGAAATGGCGACGGTCTTCTGAGATTCTGAAGGAGTCATTCTGTTTGATGTTCTCACTGATTGTGCAATGATCAACTGAGGTGTATTGTGCTGCCCTCAGGAAATTGAAGAAATGACTTCAGCGTATTCGTCGGAAAAGAAATACAAGCGAACTTCTTCTCCACAACAATACACAAGTACGTGCATCCGAGGGTGCCTCACAAAAGTTCACCCACTCTTCATCTCAACTCTCTCAGTTTACGATTTCCGTCATTTTGGTCAGAGGGGGATGCACTCGGCGGTAAGCAGTGCGTGGACGCTGGGGAGCTTATTGACTCAGCAAGACGTCCAGCCGTGGAATATACCACGAGGGCACAGAGTCCCACAAAGTGAGATGGCGTCTGGCCGTCGCGTTGAAAGGACAAAAATAGGGATCTGTAAATGAAACACAGTGGAATAACGTGGTGTATTGGAATCTTCAATAGAACCAACCTGCTTCCAGATAAAAAAAAAGTGTGTTGCATTGTGTATTGAATGCCCTCATACGAGGTAGAACCGAGCATACTGCTGTGGTAAGACACTGAATACAAATTCGCGACGTCCAAAGTACATTTTCCAGTCCGACCGCTTAGATTAACGTTTTTCATGGTATCTTAAATCTCTTAATATAAATGTCGGGATTTATCATCTGGGAAGGGCCTAGCCGCATCCCTTCCTTCCCCATTCCAGGTCTGTGCCCAGTCTCCAATCACTTCGACAACGGTGTGACGATAAGACCCTTCAGTGTTTCATTGAGATTTTGAAGTGTATGCGTCGGCTTCCAAGAAGCAGAATGCCGCAGCCGATCTTCTGCTATTGCGTTGCATACTTAACGCACAACACCACGGATGGTGTAAGAAGGCATCAAGCCGCATTTTTGGCGATATTTAGGCATACTTGGGTTGCAGTTTTTGATGGTTTGTTTTAGAGAGCAAGCAAGCGAAGCAAAGTTTCGCGTTCTGGCCAACATGGGCCAATCGAGACTGACCGACCGTCATGTCATCCTCTGCCAATGGCGTCGTTGGATGCATGTGGGCTCAGCACACCATTCTCCCGACTGAAACTTCCTGGCAGATTAAAACTGTGTGCCCGACCGAGACTCGAACTCGGGACCTTTGCCTTTCGCGGGCAAGTGCTCTACCAACTGAGCTACCGAAGCACGACTCACGCCCGGTACTCACAGCTTTACTTCTGCCAGTATCCGTCTCCTACCTTCCAAACTTTACAGAAGCTCTTCTGCGAACCTTGCAGAACTAGCACTCCTGAAAGAAAGGATACTGCGGAGACATGGCTTAGCCACAGCCTGGGGGATGTTTCCAGAATGAGATTTTCACTCTGCAGCGGAGTGTGCGCTGATATGAAACTTCCTGGCAGATTAAAACTGTGTGCCCGACCGAGACTCGAACTCGGGACCTTTGCCTTTCGCGGGCAAGTGCTCTACCAACTGAGCTACCGAAGCACGACTCACACCCGGTACTCACAGCTTTACTTCTGCCAGTATCCGTCTCCTACCTTCCAAACTTTACAGAAGCTCTTCTGCGAACCTTGCAGAACTAGCACTCCTGAAAGAAAGGATACTGCGGAGACATGCCTTAGCCACAGCCTGGGGGATGTTTCCAGAATGAGATTTTCACTCTGCAGCGGAGTGTGCGCTGATATGAAACTTCCTGGCAGATTAAAACTGTGTGCCCGACCGAGACTCGAACTCGGGACCTTTGCCTTTCGCGGGCAAGTGCTCTACCAACTGAGCTACCGAAGCACGACTCACGCCCGGTACTCACAGCTTTACTTCTGCCAGTATCCGTCTCCTACCTTCCAAACTTCACAGAGGCTCTCCTGCGAACCTTGCAGAACTAGCACTCCTGAAAGAAAGGATATTGCGGAGACATGGCTTAGCCACAGCCTGGAGGATGTTTCCAGAATGAGAGCACTTGCCCGCGAAAGGCAAGGGTCCCGAGTTCGAGTCTCGGTCGGGCACACAGTTTTAATCTGCCAGGAAGTTTCATATCAGCGCACACTCCGCTGCAGAGTGAAAATCTCATTCTGGAAACATCCCCCAGGCTGTGGCTAAGCCATGTCTCTGCAGTATCCTTTCTTTCAGGAGTGCTAGTTCTGCAAGGTTCGCAGAAGAGCTTCTGTAAAGTTTGGAAGGTAGGAGACGGATACTGGCAGAAGTAAAGCTGTGAGTACCGGGCGTGAGTCGTGCTTCGGTAGCTCAGTTGGTAGAGCACTTGCCCGCGAAAGGGAAAGGTCCCGAGTTCGAGTCTCGGTCGGGCACACAGTTTTAATCTGCCAGGAAGTTTCATATCAGCGCACACTCCGCTGCAGAGTGAAAATCTCATTCTGGATTCTCCCGACTGTTTTCGGCTTATTTGACATTGGAACCGATACTCTTCACTGAAGTAGCTCCTCAGATGCATCAAGAGGCCGAATGCACCTTTTTCCATTGCGTCCTCAATTTAGTACTCAGATACGCTGACTACGGATCTACGGAGGCGGACATGGTTTTACAGCAATCCGGTACAATTATTTCTACAGCTTTTATAAACCCTTCAACGTTTCAGTAGTAAATTAACGCCATGTGAAAATGATATTCATTCGTTTACTCATGTATTGTCTTCAGCGGACACCATCAAAAAGAACCTTCAGACATGTGACAGAAAATACACATTACCAAAAGATAAGAAAATCATATAAACGTAGTATGTAGTCAGTAGTAACAGTAAACTATTGCAACACAGTTTATTGCAACTCATGTCAGATAAATCTACCCATTAGGAAGAAAGGCGAATGACTGGTTGGTTCTTTGAAAGGGCACGGCCGACTTCTTCCTCATCCTCTCCTAATCCGATAGGACCGATGACATCGCTGTTTGGTCCCCCCTCCCAAATGAACCAACAAACCAACTTAAGAGAAAGCTGCTGCTTCCTCAGTTACATAAGTTCACCTGAACTAGAAGCTGGTAACACCTAGATTACGGTGGAGCTACCACTTAAATTAAAAACGAAAATACTCACTATTAATGTTTCATAATACACGAAACACATTTCGTGCGGAACCGGATTCTGGTTCTCTACGCCATCATCAGACGACTTAAAGTTGAAAAGATACTTTACACAACAACAGCGACTGGTTCTATTTACATTGATAAATTATTACTTCCCAGGCAGGATGGCAGGATATGTGATGATTTTGCGTTCTTTCTTTAGTATGCTTTCCATGTTGGTTTCTGTATTCACACTCGTATAAATATACGGTGAATACGGAAAGCTACATGGAAAGCATACTAAAGAAAGAACGCAAAATCATAAGGAAAATTCTTTGGCCACATCTGACAAAAGAGAGATGCAGATTAAACCCTAGGAAAACCATAGAGAATATGTTAAACTTAGCAGCAGATATCAGAAAAAGAATCTTGAAGTTCTATGGGCACATCAGCAGACAACCACCAACAAATATCACCAACAGAACTCTCGCATGCATACAAGGGGTCAAGCCAACATTACCATGGCTCACATCAGTGAGACTTGACCGAGAAAGAGGACAAATCTACACGATATACAGTCAGGATGTTAGGCCAAACAATGAAGTCGCAAAGAAACTGGGAGCAATGTTTACTGAGGATAGACTCGCTGAAGAAAAAGTGAGATAACAGTGGGTCATAAAAATACTCAAATGAGGCAGAATCCTTTGCGTGTTCCTTCAGGGTCTCGAAGCAAAATGCCGGCCGCGGCTATCTAGCGGTTCTAGGCGCTCAATCAGGAACCGCGCGACTGCTACGGTCGCAGGTTCGAATCCTGCTTGGGCATGGATGTGTGTGGTGTCCTTAGGTTAGTTAGGTTTAAGTAGTTCTAAGTTCGAGGGGACTTATGACCACAGCAGTTGAGTCCTATAGTGCTCAGAGCCATTTGAACCATCTCTAAGCAAATAACATGTATGAGAAACAACACAAATTGCATTGCTTCAGTTTTATATGTATACTGTGAGGGGTCCACCCCGATTTTCTAATATGTTTCATGGATAATGACGTGAAATGGTAATCACATGATGTAGAAGATAAACCAAAGATGTTGCCTGAGTGGCAGAATTGATTGTAAGTAACGGCGCGCCGAGCGCAGTTGCAATGGTCGTGGCAGTCTGTTAAAGGTGTCTTTTGGGATACGTAATTTTCCCCATCCCAATGTGGTTCACAGTGAAACTTTACGAACGAGAAAATCGCTAGGCAATCATCACATCAGCAAGGTCAAGCACTTTGCTTCGGTTTATTTCACGTGCTAGCTAGACAGAATTTTGATGATCACATAACTTTTAGCTTTGTATAAAACTTTTGTCCTACTTTCCAGGAACTCTTCTAATTGCAAAATTGTTTACGGATGTATGTATTTATATTGCCAGCTTTTATATACGCTTTCCCTGATTTTCATATGAGTGTACATAATAATATGACGCAACACAGAGCTTTTTACCTCATGCATTTCCCATGCTTATACAAATTCTATTGGTACCTTGTTCTCAAGTTTCCTTCATTATTCAGCATTTTATTAGGTGGCGATGTGCCCAGTAGGAGAATCTTGAAGGTCGGTTCTCTTACTGTAAGTTTAGGCTTTGTACATTTTCTGTTTTCAAACGGGTGTTCATGAAAACAACAACTGAAAGAGACAACATTTATGTTGTCATGTGTCCAGCGGATCTCGTCTCTTGGGTGGTCTGACCACTGCAAAATGTAGCTCAAACATTTCTTATACAATAAGAATTTCTGTGCCTTTGTACCTAGGCTCTATATTTCTTATGTTCATTTATTTCCGACGCTATTTTGCCTTTGCTCGGCTTCAATTACTCCCCGCTCATTGTCTGTTGTAAGGGAGTTGGTTGAGTTCAGATAGCGAGTTCGGGCCTGCCAGTCAGTTGGAACATGTCTGGAGCATAGTCTGGACCTGCCAGCCGGGGAATTGCAAATTCGGACTAGTGCAGTTGGGTTGGAGCAGTAGTGAGCTCTGCGTCGGCATGGCTTGCCCGACCATTACCGCCACACATCACTTGCGCCGGGCCACGGTCTTCAGGGATCGTCGGTCGATCGTCCTACCGGACGACGCGTTATGGCTCGCTGATCGTTCATGTGTGTGTGAGTGTGTGTGTGAGTGTGTGTGTGTGTGTGTGTGTGTGTGTGGGCGCATCGACTCCCGATTTGTCTCTTTGTGCGTGTGTAGTTGCTGTTGGGTATCGTTCACGTCGTCATGCAAGTATTTGTCAGGCTGTGTGTGTAGTTGCCGTTATTTTCTCTGACGACTATTTTAGATGTTGTCGGTATTCTGAAGACAGTGCTTTGTCTCATTGGGCGCTTCTGGGCCCCTTCAATTACCACCTTGTGGAACTTGAGTTTGCCCTTTTGTGGTGCAGGGACATCGTTTAGCCAGTGAGCGTGTTTCCTCTGCATGGTTTTGTCCGAGCCAGTATTTCTGTCGTCGTGTGTCTGGAAGTGAGTGGGAGATGCATCAGCAGTGCATTCGTGACGGGAGCAGCAGTCGCGGACGGATCAGCAGGCAATCTTCGGTCGGTTGGTGCGTACCAGGGAAAATACGGTCCCTTTGATCGAAACCACGCTCTGCTACCGGTGAGACGAGTGGTAAGGCCTTTGGGCAGAACAGGTAATAGGATTGTGGAAAGGGCCAAGGGTTGAGGTCAGTTTCTGCTTATAATTGCCATTTATTGTAATTTAATAATCTTTACAACCAAAACGGCACATAGCCGAATCTTTACCGGATGCAACTCTTTCATGGCTGAAGGCCTCCAACAAGAAATCTTAACAAGATAAAAATCCAATTAAGATAGCAATAAAAATAATTTCAAAACAACACACGCAAGATGCAATACAAGTGGCTGAGGGCCAGAATTAAATTTCAAAACTTCAGGATATATTACCATTGAACTTTAAAGGCAGAAGTCCAGCATATTTAGCAATACGAAATCTTAAAAATCAACATGTCAAAAATCCAATTAAGATATCAATAACATAATTTGAAGAAGCAACATATGCGAGGTGCAATACCAATGGCTGGGGGTCAAAATAAACTTCAAAATTTTAAAATATATTATTATAATCTTTAAAGTCAGAAGACCGCAGTGTTTGAGTTTGAAAGATAAAGGGAGGTCGGTCTGCCCTCGTTCACTTAGGTGAGACATGTGGTGAGCCCAACAATACTTGATCTGTCGGAACCCAACCAGGGGATAGCCACGGACCGATCGAAACAACGACTTGCTTCCCGTCAATCAGTACATGAGAACTCAAACCGGCAATGATACAAACGTGAAAATCAACAACGGAGTAAGTGTTAGCGGTCAAAATTACACACCATGTTGGACAGCGACAACAGGTGAGGGAAGGACGCTGTCTGAAATTACGTTAGTGGCCAGGGCCGGTAACCGGGACACTAACACCCACTAGGCAGAAAATTCCGCTGGTGCACTCAAATGGTAGTCGACCAAAATGTTAATTGCACCGCACGGCGTCTGAATCTTAGCAGTATAACCACTTGGTGATGCTCACCGGAAAACCTCCCCAACAGCAAACCACCGAAGTGAACCACCACAACATGAACAGAAGTGTCTTGGGTAGTTGAAAGCACTACTCAACTTTGACGTCCTTGATCGGCGAACCACGAAGCTCGTAGCGATCCGACAGCTCCACACACGCTCCGACACTGCGCAGAGACCGGCCGCGGACCCAGCGACTGCACCGCGAGGAGATATCTTCCCTGGTACGCACCAACCGACCGACGACTGCCCGCTGTTCGGTCCGCGACTGCTGCTCCGTCGCGACTGTACTGCTGGTTCGTCTCCGACTCACTTCCAGACACACGACGGCAGAAATACTGGCCCGGACCCAACCATGCAGAGGAAACACGCCCACTGGCTAAACGACATCCCTGAACCAGGAAAGGGCTGACCCAAGTTCCGCTAGATGGTAACTGAAGGGCCCCAGAAGCACTCGGAGAACCAGTTACACGTCGCCCGATGAGACGAAGCACTGCCCTCAGAATGTCGACAACATCTAAAATGGTTGTCAATGGAAATAACGCCAACTACACACACAATATGACAAACACTAGCAAGAAGACGTGAACAATACCTAACAGTAACCATACACGCACAAAGACACATTGGGAGTCGATGCGCCCACACACACACACACACACACACACATACACACACACACACACATGAACGATCAGCGAGCCATAACGCGTCGTCCGGTAGGACGATCGACCGACGATTCCTGAAGACCGTGTCCCGGCGCAAGTGATGTGTGGCGGTAATGGTCGGGCAAGCCATGTCGACGCAGAGCTCACTACTGCTCCAACCCAACTGCACTAGTCCGCATTTGCAATTCCCCGGCTGGCAGGTCCGGACTATGCTCCAGACATGTTCCAACTGACTGACAGACCCGAACTCGCTATTCGAACTCGACCAACTCCCTTACAACAGACAATGAGCGGGGAGTAATAGCAGCCGAGCAAAGATACTACGAGAGGGGATATATGAATAGGCGCAGCTAACGCCGCTTATGGTCAGGCAATCCAGCAACTCGGTGACAGTAGTCATTTTAAATTAACGTAGTGAGGTGAAAGTACATTAAAAACAGGGCGTAAAATACATGATGGTGGGAACATCACACACAGCTCACACATTTTCATCCATTTACTATAATTTACAGAACCAATGTACCAGTTTCACTGTATCCAAAGAGACATAATGCTCGTAAATAGAAGCACAAGAAAGTGCAGGAGATTCAACTTATATGGAATTGAAAACACAGCTGACATTTCTCACACTGTTTCCCGGCACACCTTTTATAAACATTTTCCTCTTATGGCACTAGGTAAATAAGGCAGATTGCCTATAAAGATTTAGGATTAAGGACTTTTTTGCATTTTGTATTACATATAAGAATACTATTGGAATTATTTAATGAGTGTTCATGACCTGAGCTGCACCAACGTTTTTCGAATAGTGATGGAATATTGATGTTTAATAAGTGTTCATGCCATGATCTGCACTCCAATAACGATGATTATATTGACATATTGGTGATTTTTCTAAATGATACTCTATGATACTAATATATGTATTGTGTGAATTATGTCCTTTCTAGGAAAATCTGTGCCAAATAATTGGAGGTGGTTGTGGGAGACTGTCACAGAAACTTTACACATAAAAACCTTGATTGGTTATGATACTGCCTTCTTATGCTAGCATGCATAACTGTCTTTTTCTTGTTTACTGGTTAATAATCACATTTACAGGTTCTATTATTTCTGCAGTTCATTCTCATATTTGCATTTTTCTCTCAGAATTGCCTGTCATATGTTAAATTTTCCTAATCATTAAGGTGTATTGGTGTTAGTACTCCTGTTTTTATGCTTGGGTATACTATAGTCAATTTTTTTCTTTGCTTTGGCCAAAGCAGTTCTTGGTGCAACACGAAATGACGAATTACTGTTAATCTTTTTCTTTACAGATAAAGTGCGCTGACCTTATCAATCATTCCAATTTCCTTCCCTGTAGATATAAGCATTCATAGAAATATAGGTCACTTAATATATAGTTTTATGTAGCCCCAAGTGTGCTACATGACCTATAACTATTGTGTCTTTACTTATGATTCTGTTTGTCTAATATGTACTCATGCAGGCCATACAGAGCCATAGTTTAAGTAATATTGTTATTTATGCATTTTGTACTTCTGGAAAGACATGCTGAGCTAGCTTTGATGTTTTTTGTGCTATGTAAAACTAGGCCACCTTGTGCCAGAAAGTTGTTTTCTGACACATTTAGCAATTAAGACCATCATTTATTTTATGTGAGCATTTATTTTATGTGAGCCTCAAAGAAGATTTTTGTCACTTTTTTTGGTTATTAAGGTCAGCAATTATATCCCTGTAAACTTGGACACTTTGAGCCATAAATATGATGTCTGTAACATTTTATAGCTACTAAGATCAGCAGTTACGTAAGTAGGAAAGCTACTTGGCCCCTCTGGTTGACATTTTCTATTCAAATGGTTTAGATATTAAGATTTGCATGGATTTCCTGTAATAGGCCACTTGGAGCCCCAATCATTTTAGGTTTTCTTATGTAATTTTGTCACAGTATTGCATAAGCAAGGCCACTGAGAACCAGCATTCTAATTTTCATGACATTTTATGAGGTGTTTGTGTAAGCATTTATGTCAAATGGCCACTGAGAGCCATGAACTTTAAAGTTACACTACAGTTTTAGCTACAGTGGTCATTTGTAACAAATCTATGAACTTCCATTAATATGTATACTTTATATAATGGCCACATGCAGCCATACCATGATTATTTCTTATTACCTTCTTAAATAATTTGTCAGTACGTTTACCATGTAAAATAAACTTGTAGCCATCTTGCTATTTTTCTAATATGTCTAACCACTGTTATATTCATTATGATAGGTATATAGGTCACTGTAGATTAATATTGTTGTGCCTTGTTTGCTTAAACCTTTATGTCTTGTTTATTTAGCATGTGTTCTAGTAGTGATATACACACAGACAGCCACACTTCTCGAGAATTACTATACTTACAGGCATACTGTTGCCACACTTCTCATTATGTTGTATAGAACTGACATGTCATAATGTACAGCACTAAGGCTTAGTCCCGTTCATGGTTTTATTAGGATGTTGCATCTTTACTGTTCACTGTTTCCACATTTATTATAAGTTCTCATGCTGAAACACTCAGTATAGGTTGAGTTAGACCTTACATAGACATTTTGCTACATTTATTAGAATATGTTCCACTACCTTGCCTGTCTTACTGCTTTCCACCTTCGATCATCGAATTTCCTCCGTCTACTCATGGCACTGAAGCTACTGGATATAGCTTTCATGCTTCAGTGTGGCTATGCACAGTATGGATCAAGGAAAAATCTTCAATTTCAAATGAAGTGATGATGATCATCATCTGATGTACTGAGAACAACCAACTTTGGGTGTTGGCAAATATGGTGCCAGGTACCAACTGTACCTTTGTACAGTAGTGAGACTATGTTGATGTCTTTAGCTGTTCTAGGACGCTGGACCGACCTACTATGACTAATGTTCAGATGTGAGACTGCAAAGAATTGGATTTTATAATGCAGCTATGTCTACATGGTTATAATCTCAGCCATGCAAAAAAAAAAAAACTTTCCTTAACCATTTTCCCGTTTTTCCTTGATGACTAGGGATATACTTTAGTCTTAGTATCACTATTGTTATGCATCTTCTAACAACATGAATTTTTTCTATATGAGATGACCAGACCTTACATTTACTACTTATACACCAGAGCACCAGTTTGGCCAAGAGCTCAATGATTTGTACTGTCTTTAGGATTATATTGTAATGATTATGTAATACTTATTACTCATGTTGTAAATTTTGATCTAAATAATTTTTTCCTACATTTGGTGTCCATTGCAAATCCAAACCATATGGCAAATTTAATAAACCCCGCTGGAGGGTTATGTGATGGGTCCACTTGTACCTGGAGCCCGTTTTTCTAATATGTTTTATGAAAAATGGCGTGAAATGGTTATCACATGTAGGCGAGATTGTATCTTTGACACCACTGAAACAAAGATGTTGCCTGAGTGGCAGAATCGATTGTAAGTAGGGGCATGTAAGTAGGGCGGGTGTTTAAGGTGGGATGCAAGACTTAAAGCTAGTGGGTAGCTGTGAGAATTTAGCTGTTGTCCTTAGAATGCAGCATAATACAGTTTCGTAAGCTAATGAAATTTTGCATATTTAGTTTTAAGTATGCAGCAACACAATGTGGCTTTTGCTAATTTTACAGTACTGACCCTTGAATGTAGTCACCAAGTATTTGCCATCAGATTTACTGTATGGGTTGCCCGATTTGTAATTTTCTGTATTTAGTAATCCTGATAAAGACAAGTTTAATTTGGGAATCTATTTTGTTAAACGATGTTATGCTTTGTCATGTAACCATCCAAATATTGTTAACTCTGCTAGTGAGTGAGAATTCTAGAACAGTGGAAAAGTTTACCGATTTTGAAGTTAAACGTAAAATGTCTCATATCAGATTTTGTGAACGAGAAACTTTATTTTGAATACAATTTTCGAAGTGAAGCATTCAGCCTCAGCATATCCTGGTGTCAGTACCTCATCCTCTGCCATGTCGTGTTTGTTTAAATCCAGTGAGTATTTTTTAAAAGAAATCATTTTTCAATCAGTCAGAAAAATAATAATATGCTAGATTTAGAAGAGTATTAATTTTTGCAACAGTTTCAATGTTTGGCAGCATTGCACATCGCTGAGCCATTATCTAAAAGATACGAGTAAAAATCGCAAACACACTGATAAATGAGCAAACATTTTGTTCTAAACAAGTTATAGAAATATTGATTGAGATCAATCAACTGCATACATATAGATAAGCTGTCGTTAGACATGTTGATAAGCATATAGAAATATTCTCCGAGAAGGTACGAATCAATAAAATTTAGATCATATACAAAGATCAAAGTGTAAGAACATCAGGGTAAAACAGTACACAAAGTGAGGGCTGGTACAGACTACTACAAGGTTATATGGACCAAATCACTGGTGAACGTGATGAACAAACAAAAGAATGGGGGGGGGGGGGGGGGGCAGAAGGGAAGAAGGAGGCAATGCATTGTGCGTAATGAGGAACAGCTATACTATTCAGAACAAGTATATTACCTTATAGTGAGAAGATAAGATGCTGTTAACTATCTGCTGCAAATTCAGCAAGTGTGGAAAGTAGTATTGTAATTGATAATCAAGGATTAAGTCAGGATTTTGTGATTTGGTGTTTATTGCTATCCGAAAATTAAAGTAATGTTAATTCTTTTGCTTGTATTTGATCAATTGTCAACATCACATTTAATATCATACTCGTGACCTGCACTCAGATCATGTTCCATAAACGTGGAATCTTTCTTTTTTTAAGTCACAAACCTGTGTAAATGCTCAGTCAGTCTACTAATTATAACACTACATGACTGAGCCCCACATACTTTGCCACACAGATTGCTGGAAAAAATTATTTTTCTACAGACACAGTAATACCTGTCAGTTCACATTAACACCTACCAAGTTTGCCTATAAAGCGAAGAGCCGATTCACAACGAAATATATATAAAACTGATATTGTGGAACGCTGATGCTGTGTATTTCAGTTTTAAATTTCTTTATATTCCTCCAAGCACTGATGGAACGCTCCACATACGATACGAGTTAAACGTAAATGTACAGTGTCTGTCTTCTGAAAGAAGAGGAAACAACATCAGAATACCGTGTTCAACTAAATACAGCACTCAGCTCAATATACCGCCACATACACATACAAGACGCTATCTTTTACTCGTGCTTTCTGAAATCACGCATATTTCCGACCTATAACTGCTCAAACCTCAGGCTTCAGGCGAACACCCAACAATAAATTTAAAGATGATCATCCTTCACTGTCCAAATGAATCATGGACATGCTACTGATAAGACTCAGTTAATTAACTTTTAAGTATGGCATATCTCAAGCGTAATTCTTATGTCTGAATATCGATCCTACATAAAACAACCTGCAGATACTAATCCATGTTAATTTAGTCTTATACATGCAAGATGAACCCGTGGTCTAGTGGTACGTGTTCCGGCACTCGGCCAGTGCACATCGCGCGGTGACGGGCGGTAGCGCGGGCCAGTGTTAACGTCGCGAGCAGTGCTGAGGTGGAGAGCTGAGCAGCATGTGCGAGCGCTGTTAACGTTTGTTTCTGTATAAATGTTGTAAGTAAGATGTCGACAATTAACAGAGCGAACAGCGTTCAGTGTGTTTTCGATCACGCTGCCTTGCGACCGACGGGGTTTGAAATTCATGAGTGGATCTTTGAGGATTTGAAATTGCCTGAAGATATAGTCGACACGTTCCAGCTGGACTTTGTGCAGTACTCGTTATTTATCAAATTTATTTCGAGTGACACTTATGAGAAATTCGTTGAGGAGCATGTTGGTGTGAGACTATTCCGTCATAATGATGGCAGTATTAGTAATGTCCAAATCGTGCCTTCGGGATACAGAGTGAGAACCGTCAGGGTATTTAATGTGCCACCTGAGTGCCCTAATGATCTGATTGCACGTTCTCTATCACTGTACGGCGCTGTTTTGTCAGTTACAAATGAAAAATGGTCGAATGCATATCGCTACCAAGTTAACAGCGGGGTGCGAAGTGTGCGTGTAGACTTGAAAAAGCATATACCTTCGTATGTTGCCATTGGCGGCTGTCGTGCACAGTTAACTTACATTGGACAACCCCCTACCTGTTCGATCTGCCATTGAACAGAACATCTGCGGATGAACTGTACACGTCGACGTCCATTTCAACTTCCACGGGAACGTCCTGCAGACGGTAGTGAAAAGCTTGTTCCACTATTGATTGAGGTGGTCGCGGGGACTGTAGCAGCCGGAACATGTTAGCGAGGCGGAGATGCCAGTTCGGGGGAATGCAGTGCGACAGACATTCGCGGTAGGACGGACGTCGATTCGGCACCGTCATCCTCACCGGGGCAGTTACCGCTGGATACCAACGATGCGCCAGCCACCTCTGAAACTAAGCCGTGTGAGATACAGGAGAGGGTGCAGATCAGTTTGCCTGAACCACCCCTATCGGTAGAGACTGTAGCAGACACGAAGAAAGGCCGCCGAAGGAGAAGCAAAGGGAATAGTAGCAAAGAGGAAAAGTCGAATGATTTGAGACCCGTACACATGTCAGAAAGTGGCAGTTAGACTGAACCTCAATCTTTTTGCTCCGTGCGATGCGAGGACACCGTGAGGCAAGAACGCATTCGTGAACAAACCAAACACCTGAAGGCACTACTGAGCGCTGAAAGGGAACAGAGCACCGTAACGGCCAAGAGGAAGAGCGAGCAGAGCAGCGAGCAGCTGCAGCAGCGCTCCCGCAGGAACTCCTCGCTGACGTCAGTCGCAGCCCCGCGTGGTGGCCAGGCGGATGCGACCACGTTGACAGACTCAGCCGGCGGTGGCGGGCAGGGCGGCGCGCGCACAGCAATGAGCCGTGGTGGCAGCAGAACGAGAAGATGCAGCAGTAGCTGCTCTCGCGCATGACCATCGCGCTGCGACCTTTCCACTCCCTGACCCGTTATTGGTTTTGACATTTCGTTTCGTACTCCAAACGTTACCAACGAGTTTTGTTCAGAGCCGGAGAGAAGGACGATCCAAAACACAGAGCTCATTGTCCTCTGAACCATCATGTGTGACAGCCAAACCTACAACATTACCACACTTAATGTCAATAGAATTCAAAGTGCGGTGAAACTTCGTTCGCTAACTGATTTCTTGTATGGTACCAGCGTTGACATTGCCCTCCTACAGGAGGTAGTCACAGCCTTAGAAATGTCCGGTTACGTTCTTATTGATAACATCAATCTTCAGGATGCTGTAGGCACTGCCATCCTTCTGCGCTACGGTATACCATTTACGGATGTGCAGAGGTTGCCCAGTGGTCGTGCCATTTCTCTTCAAGTGAATGGTGTGCAGATTGTTAACGTGTACGCCCCCTCAGGTAGCACTCATAAGAGAGATCGTTCAAAATTTAATAAAACTGAGGTTCCCTTTCTTCTTAGTGCTTATCGTGAACATCTCGTCCTTGGTGGTGACTTCAGTTGTGTGCTCAACGACAGAGACCAAACTCCTAACACGAACAGAAGTATCGAACTTGAACATTTAATTCATGGCATGCGTCTTCACGATACATGGGAACAACTGCATTGGGAACGGGTAGCGTACACCTTCGTAACCAGTCATTCTGCCAGTCGGCTGGATAGGATCTATGTGTCCGATGCCCTCCAGCGACACACTGTGAACTGTGACATAGCTCCTGTCAACATCTCCGAAGATTGTGCATATCAGTGTTACCTCAACCTACAACGCCAGCCAATTTACCGCGGGAAGGGCTACTGGAAATTGAATGTCAGCCTTCTGCAGGATGCCCAACTTGAAGAGGAGGTGAACATAACGTTGCAACAGCTCCAGCGGCACCGACATCGTTACGCTAGCGTTCTACAGTGGTGGATTCAGTGTGCTAAGACTAAATTACGCCTCACCCTAATGAGCTACGCCCGACAAAAAAGCTATTGCCAGAAACAGACTATTGAGTTTTATTATCGCTCTTTGAGAGAACTGTACAGTCGCACTAACAATCCTTCTCGCGACATCGACGTAAAGTTCAAACGATATAAAGCGAAAATCACGGCGATACAACGCCAACGAATGCATGGCATCATCGTGCGAGCCCACCCCAAGGACGTTGCCGCCGAAGAACGGGCCTCTCTGTACCACATCCTGAGAACGACGAAACGGTGTAAAGCCATGTTGATTGAAGCCGTCGTTGACGACGCTGAGAATGCCATCACGAAGCAACGTCACATCATCTCGCACGTCTACGTCTATTATAGTCAACTTTACAAGAAGCAACCCGTTGATGAACACTCGTGCGAGGATTTTCTGATGACAAAAAAAAAATCTAATCACTGATGGTGATGTAACTCTACAGATACTACCTATTTGAATGTATGGACATCTCCCGGAAAAGGAATTATTAATCAAGAAGCTGTAAGATTTACGTGCGTTGCGTCGCTGGGTCTCTTTATGTATAGGATTTTATTAGTTCAAATTGCAAAAATCTTTGTCGCGGTTCTCATGTGTCTTTAACTTAATGTGTAAATCAACAATATTGAGATCACCTATCAACTACTGACAACTCTTTGTAACCATTTACCTTGGCCTGTCGCGAAATTCAGCAACGCCATGTTTTACTCACGCCAGCTGACATTTTTATGTTTTGTTCATACGAATGGAGTACTACACTGGATGGTGGAATGTTACGCACCACAGTTGCCACAACGTAATGGACACTGCGGCGTGGAGTGCTAACGTGATATGCTTTTACATACAGGAAACGCTTCGTCGGATGGGAATCAAGTTTCAGTGCCCCGAGCCAACTATGTACCAAAATGAATATCCAGTAACTGGCTCACAGCTTTCTCCTCACAGTGACACCTGACCAGAAACTTTGGCTCTATTCGTTATTTTCGTAAGATATATGCAGAGTGTTTACGGTCGGCCCTCTCGGTTATCTATTACCTTATAACTTTTTGCTCCCCGGAAATTCACGGTATCAAGCACGATTGATAGGTTTTGCTGTGTGGTAAGGGTAAAGTCTTTGATTAATAATGAAAGCGTCGTAGATCCCGGATTCTAACCGCGCCACCGTTTGAATTTTGAATAAAGCTCGTCAGCAATGACGGCCTAAGAACTCCAGCGTAAGAAGTTAACCTCATTCTACTAACGCCCTTGTAAAAGAAAGCTGAGGAGCGGACAGAGGTTCAGGAAAGTTTCTTGTCCATGGGGTGGGAAACTACCAATAAAAGTGGAAGAATCAGCAATGATCAACGGCCTGAGGATGGAGGAACCAATGTATTAAAGATACATAATGTGGCCTGTAATTGAAAAAGTGTAATGATGATTTCTCCATAGGTAAAAGATTCCGTATTAGCCGCGGCTTCGGATGTCCGAGAGGGCACTGCTAGGGAGAGGTGACCGTGAGAAAAAGACTGAATAACCAAGTAAAGAATAACGATCTAAGGGTCGCGACGTGAAATGACCGAAGTTAGAACTTGATAGGAAGCTGGAAAAACTGAAAAGGGAAATGCTAAGGCACAATCTAAATAGATGGAGGTAGTGAACTGAAATAGAGATAACATAAGGATTTCTATTCAGGTGGATATCAGATAGCATCAAAAGCAACACAAAATTGTATAACGGGAGTAGCAGTCGTTATGAATGGATAAGTAGGGCAGAGAGTGTGTTACTGTTGACAGTTCTGTTATAGGGTTGTTCCCATTAAAATCGACAGCAAATCAAGACGGACAACGATACTTGAGTTGTATTTGCCGACGTCGCAAGCCGAGGATGAAGCAGTAGGAGAAAGCACATATTGAACGGTAAATTCAGTAGGTAAATGGAGATGGAAGTACAATTGTCATGGCATACTGGAATACGGTTGTAGGGGAGGAGTACAAGTAAGGGCTGCCGGAAAATATGGACCTGGTGCTGTGAATAAGAGTGGAGACAGACTAATTATTTCTACAATACATTTCAGCGAGTAATAGCGAATACTCTGTTCGAGAATCACTAGAATCACTACAGGAGGAGATACACATGTAAAAGGCCAGGAGATGTTAGCTTACATCATGGTCAAGCAAAGATTCCGAAATGAGATACTGGATTGTAAGGTGTATGCTGGAGCAGATATACACTCCTGGAAATTGAAATAAGAACACCCTGAATTCATTGTCCCAGGAAGGGGAAACTTTATTGACACATTCCTGGGGTCAGATACATCACATGATCACACTGACAGAACCACAGGCACATAGACACAGGCAACAGAGCATGCACAATGTCGGCACTAGTATAGTGTATATCCACCTTTCGCAGCAATGCAGGCTGCTATTCTCCCATGGAGACGATCGTAGAAATGCTGGATGTAGTCATGTGGAACGGCTTGCCATGCCATTTCCACCTGGCGCCTCAGTTGGACCAGCGTTCGTGCTGGACGTGCAGACAGCGTGAGATGACGCTTCATCCAGTTCCAAACATGCTCAATGGGGGACAGATCCGGAGATCTTGCTGGCCAGGGTAGTTGACTTACACCTTCTAGAGCACGTTGGGTGGCACGGGATACATGCGGACGTGCATTGTCCTGTTGGAACAGCAAGTTCCCTTGCCGGTCTAGGAATGGTAGAACGATGGGTTCGATGACGGTTTGGATGTACCGTGCACTATTCAGTGTCCCCTCGACGATCACCAGAGGTGTACGGCCAGTGTAGGAGATCGCTCCCCACACCATGATGCCGGGTGTTGACCCTGTGTGCCTCGGTCGTATGCAGTCCTGATTGTGGCGCTCACCTGCACGGCGCCAAACACGCATACGACCATCATTGGCACCAAGGCAGAAGCGACTCTCATCGCTGAAGACGACACGTCTCCATTCGTCCCTCCATTCACGCCTGTCGCGACACCACTGGAGGCGGGCTGCACGATGTTGGGGCGTGAGCGGAAGACGGCCTAACGGTGTGCGGGACCGTAGCCCAGCTTCATGGAGACGGTTGAGAATGGTCCTCGCCGATACCCCAGGAGCAACAGAGTCCCTAATTTGCTGGGAAGTGGCGGTGCGGTCCCCTACGGCACTGCGTAGGATCCTACAGTCTTGGCGTGCATCCGTGCGTCGCTGCTGTCCGGTCCCAGGTCGACGGGCACGTGCACCTTCCGCCGACCACTGGCGACAACATCGATGTACTGTGGAGACCTCACGCCCCACGTGTTGAGCAATTCGGCGGTACGTCCAACCGGCCTCCCGCATGCCCACTATACGCCCTCGCTCAAAGTCCGTCAACTGCACATACGGTTCACGTCCACGCTGTCGCGGCATGCTACCAGTATTAAAGACTGCGATGGAGCTCGGTATGCCACGGAAAACTGGCTGACACTGACGGCGGCGGTGCACAAATGCTGCGCAGCTAGCGCCATTAGACGGCCAACACCGCGGTTCCTGGTGTGTCCGCTGTGCCGTGCGTGTGATCATTGCTTGTACAGCCCTCTCGCAGTGTCCTGAGCAAGTATGGTGGGTCTGACACACCGGTGTCAATGTGTTCTTTTTTCCATTTCCAGGAGTGTAGACTAAGGTTACAATTTAGTAGTGATGAAAAGAAGACTGAAGCTTAAGAGACTAGTCAGGAAGAGACTACGTGCAAAGAAGTGGTATATGGAAGTACTAAAGAATGAAGAAATGCGCTTGCAGTTCTCTGAGGCTATAGATACTGCGATAAGGAATAGCTCAGCAGGCAGTTCAGTTGAATGGACATCTCAAAAGTGGGCAGTCACAGAAGCCGGTCAGAAAACTGTAGGTATGAGGACGGTAGCTGCGAAGAAACCCTGAATAACAGAAGAAATAATCAGTTGGTTGGTGAAAGAAGGAAGCACAAAAATTTTGAGGGAAATGTAAGAATACAGCAATACAAATCACTTAGGAATGGAGCAAACAGGAGTTTGAGGGAAGCTAAGGCGAAATTGCTGCATGAAAAATGTGAAGAAATCGAAAGAGAAATGATTGGTGGAAGGACTGACTCAGCATATGGAAAAGTCAACACATTCTTCCGTGAAATTAAATCCAAGCGTAATAACATTAAGAGTACATTGAGAATACCACTGTTAAATGCTGAGGAGAGAGCGGATAGGTGGAAATTCACTGAGGGCTTCTATGAGGGAGTGTACTTAACTGATGGCATGGTAGAAGCAGAAACAAAGTCGATAGGGAAGATATAGTGGATCCAGCATTAAAATCATAATTGATAAAAGCTTCGGAAGACTTAAAATTATTCTACAACCTCCCCGAGCTCAGGGGTTGCAGTATGTCGGAACTATCGAGACGTATGGTTTGGAAACGATGAGTGACTCACTCTGAATCGTGCAGAGAAACAGCGGCAAGAGTGTCATTAGCATTATTGCATCGAAGGCACGCAACCAGCCTCCCTCTGACCCTGATGATGACGCAGCGCAGAGTGCTTGTGTGGTTCAGCGGCAGTGCCAGTGCCGGAATCTGCTGTGTCGGCGTCCGGTCGCCCAGCCTTACAGACCTAGCGCTCCTATTCATGCCGCGGCTAAGTGGAAGCTGCGTGTATTGGCTGCGTCGGTAGCCCGGGACACGGCTGACTGCTCTCTCAAGCGCACCTCGTGGACCCCATACAGAGCGCCGAAGGTGCCACGGCTAAGTGGAAGCTGGGTGTATTGGCTGCGTCGGTAGCCCAGGACACGGCTGACTGCTCTCTCAAGAGCAGCTCGTGGACCCCGTGCAGAGCGCCGAAGGGAAACAGACGTCCGTCGTCGTCGTAATGAGCCCTAGCAGCTCCTGGTGGAGCTCCAACAGGCGGTTGCCCCGTCACAGCTATGGAGCGTCCGTGCAGCGGAGGTTGGCTGTAGTTTCAGCTCGCTAGTTGGCCACCGATAGCCATCACCACAGGTGGTCGTGGTTGGCCTGCAACTTAAACAATAGGCCTTCTCTACAATTCTAGGCGCGGAAAGAATGGTTGATTGGTTGATTTGAGTCTCCGGACTCGCTTATTTATACGTCTTCTCTCTGGAGGACGCAAGTGGGGTACTCTTTAATAATTACGATGTCAGTGTTCCCAAACTCGTTTACTAAATATCTGCATTGCCTGGACCTGCCATCCGATGTGACGATCGGTCCCTTAACCACTACCTTCCACCCAAAGTTACGCGAAATCTACAAGAATTCAAGAAATTCACGCTTGTAATTATTTTCAGTGCAACAGCTGAATAAGGCAGTAGGGATACGTAACATTCCATAAGAATTTCTAAATTCACTGAAGAAAAGTGGCAACAAAACGACTAATCACGTCGGCATGTAGAATGTATGAATCAGGCGATATGCCACCTGACTTTTGGGTAAACATCTCTACGCTATTCCCAAGATTGCAAGAACCAGAAAGTGTGAGAATTATCGCAGTATCAGCAGAAGAGCTCATGCATCTAAATTACTGACAAAAATAATATTCAGCAGAAAGTAAAAGAAAACTGAGGGCCAGGTAGACATCCATCAGTTAGGCTTTAGCGAAGATAGAGGCACTGGAGAGTCAGTTGATAATTACAGCAAGACGTAAGAGAAATCAAGACATGTTCATATGGTTTGCTAACCTATATAAAACATTCGAGAAGTAACACTGTGCAAGTTGTTCGCAATACTGAGAAAAATAAGAGTAAGCTGTATGGAAAGGCGGGTAAATATAATATGACAAGCTGTAAGAGTTGGTAACAGGAGTCTAAGTCCAAGAGCGAAGTGCTCCAATTGAAAAAGGTGTGAGATATTGGAGTAGCTTTCCTCCCCTTTTGGTCAATCTATACATCGGAAAAGCAGTGACGGAAATTAAAAAATGTTTCAAGAGTAGAATTAAAATTTAAGGCGAAAGGATATCAATGATAAAATTCGATGATATTGCTATCTGCAATGGGAGCGAAGAATTATAGGATCTGCTGAAGGGAATGAGCGATGTAACTGAGTACAGAATATGGACTCAGAGTAAATATAGGAAACGGGAAGCAGTAAACATGAGAATAGCGAGAAACCTAACTTCAGGAACGGTGGTCACGAAGTAGGTGAACATAAGAAATTCTGCTAAAAGAAGGATATAAGAGGCAGGCTAGCACTGGCAAAAAGAGCATTCCTGGCCAAGAGAAGTCTACTTGTATTATACATAGTCCTTAATGTGAGGAAGAAATTTCCGAGACTGTGCGTTTGGAACTGCTTTGTATGACAGTGATACAATGATTGTAGGAAAACCTTAACAAAAGACTATCAAAGCATTTGAGATGTGATGTTACAGAAGAATGTTGAAAATTACGTGGAAAACACTGACAAGGAGAAGGGACAGGATGATAGGATATTGCCTAAGACATCACGGAATAACTTCTGTTGTTACAGTTATCAGCTATAGGGTATAAAAACCGTAGATTAAAACAGAGATTGGAATACATTCAACTCGTAACTGAGGACATAGGTTGCTAGTGCTTCTCTGAGACGAAGAGGTTGGCTCGGGGAAGGTATTTGTGGCGGGTGGCGTTAAACAAGCCACAAGACTGATGAATAAAAACTGTTATTTGGAAGTGAACTGCAGTCTGTCCATTAACCTGAAAGAACATACAGTGTTACAGGTACGAGACGGTTGTTAACAACTACCAAATTAATACACGAACCTTGGCGTGTTCCAGATGCAGTGTTCACTTTCTTCATGTCCTTCCGCTTTTAAAGTATCTTCCCTTGATGTTTCTCGACTTTGGCGTTTACTCCTTATCGCCGTAAAACAGCTTATTTGTATCAGTTTTGTTGTTGATAAAAAAACTGAATTGTTGCTTCGACACTCAAAGTACTTGCAGTATAACGTTGTACAGTGGGTAGCACATTTTCAGTGATCCCTAATTCTAAATAGCTGCTCATTTTGTGGATCTAGACTAAAACCTGACTACAAGAAAGTTAGATATGAAATCTAAGAATCAGTTCAAAATTAAATGAAAGACTTGTAGAAGACGACCTTGAGGAAGATGGGTTTCACTTCAGGAGAAATTTAGGAACATGGCAGGCAAAATTGATCCTACGACTCACTTTAGATGGACTTAAAAAAAAGAAATGGCAACCTTTATAGCGTTTGAAAGACAGTTTGGTGAAAATCTTCCACAAAGTCGGAAAACAACACTTTCGTTGAAATCCCCCCCCCCCCCCCCCCCCCCGCCATTATGCTTCTCTCCGTCCCGCCACGACACACTGTCACAGTACCTTTCTGCAGTTTCTTTTACGCAGATTTTGCAAATTTTGCATTCTTGTAAGTATTGAAAAATATTTGTTCCATTTTCTATATTGATAAAAAATAATGCAGGTAACTAATTAATTGTAACATAACAGTAAATAAATCGCGAATTGTAAAAACGTTTCACTAAAATAGGAAGTAAATATAAATTGCAAGTAAAAATAAACAATATGTTATTGTTTGTGGCAGCTACTGTATATTCATACGCTTTTATACTGCACACATCGTGTGTCAGAAGTTTATTTCAACTAGAATAGCAGTAATGTAACTTATACATAACTAATGTCTGCTTCTGGTGGCATTACACCACACGCTTTAGAAATAGAGGCGATGACCGGTAGCAGAGCATTCGTTTGTTCACACTAGGATTAAATTTAAATCATTTGGATTTAGCTGTCAAAGGACACAGCTTCCAAAATGTCCCTAGTTCTCCAGTCAGGAAAGATGAATATTTCTCAAATAAATTTAATTTACGCATCGAATCGTACCGACCGATACCTGGGGGAAGAAGGGGTCAGTAAATTACATATCTCTGCAACTTGCTTACCTGCTTCCTCCAACGTTGCATATCGCTCCAGTCCTCAGTTGACAGCAATCGCTTCAGTACCCGTTCGACATTACACACACTACAACGAAGTAGCGAAGTAGCATGCTGTATAAGTGGCTGCTGTGTGAACCCAGTACACCACGTTACTGACAGGGAAGTAGTCGTTTCTTTGTGATGTTACTTGGATGAAATAACACTGTAGGAATGACACTGTGATAACAACGTGAGTTTGAAGTCGTCAGCCGACGAAATGCTGCTTATCGTAGGAAGAGGATAAAAATATGAGGGCTAGGAGAATTTGCTTACCTCTGCCGATTTTATATTAGTGTTTATGCAACCATAGCATGCATCCTTGGCAGATGCTTAACTCGCTGCACCCCATGGTTGTAACGTCTCAGGCAAATCCAACACCTTCCATGAAAACCCTGATGTGATAAGCAAATCCAGTAGTATGTCACATAGCTCCGAATAAATCGTGACATTAAATTAACCAAAGTAATACGAGTAACGAGTGAGCAAATGGAATACCACAGACTAACACAAGAATGCCTAAATACATGTCGTACGTTCCCACCATGAGACCGACGCTGTTGCGAGGGGAGAAACGAGAACAGAAGCCGAGAGCAGAACCGTGTTAAGCTAGAAGGCCCTAAGATAAGGGACGGACTGGACACCCACGTCTCCAGCTAACCACTAGGGCTCACCATCCGCACGTTTTAGCGTGAGACTTTTTCGCGTCTGTGTTACATCGAGGACCACCCCCCAGCCCATGTTAAAAGCTAGAGCCCTCCAGAAAAACAGTATAGATCTCACGATAACACAAAAAGAGCCACTACCACCCGCAAGTTTTAACGTGAGACTTTTTCGCTTCTCAGGTACGTCAAGGACCACCCCCAGGCCCATGTTAAATGATAGAGCCCTCCAGAAGAACAGTATAGATCTTACGATAACGCTAAAAGGACCACACTAGCTGCAGGTTTTAGCGTGAGACTTTTTAGCGTCTGTTACGTTGCAAACTTTAAAAACATTGCCCCACCACAAAAAGTATAACGTTTCTCATTGGATAGACAGAATCGTTGTAGGCAGAGCTTAAGGTTAATACTGAGACCCTGATTGGTTAGATGAAAACACAGCCAGATAGGTTTTTTTAAACCAACTTCGGTAAATTGTAGTAAGGAGAAGTTAAGAGAGTTAGTTCCGAGATGGCGAGGTGAGCGGAGTTGTGCTGCCCGCCGCTGCCCTGACGCTGCCCAAACACAGACAAGGTAATGAACGCACACGATGCCGCATTTTTGAGCGCATAAGGCTTCACTCAGAACTGCAGAAGTCTCATCTGTTACACCTCCCTTTTTGCGTAATACTAGTGTCGATCGTTAATTAAAACTCATGGTGTTCACATTTGCCACTTGAAGAACAGATCTGAAACGCGATGATTTTTCTTTTATATAGTTATTGAGAAGCCACATCAGCCGCTGTAATTTAAGACAAGTTAGATAAGTAATTAAAAATAATTGAGGGTCACTACTGACCATTTTGATAGTATTTTCTTTTGTGAAACTTAAATTAAACCTAGATTATAGATGTGATATGGCATAGGTCATCCTTTGATCCATTGTAGAACTTGGAAACCAATTCAGAGAATATTCGTTCACATTTTTGTTGAACGCAGTTGGTTTTTACCATCCTGTATTAAAACATTTCCTTTTATCAATAGTGCAATTTATAAACGATGTTTTGTGAGTAGAATAAAATTTCCAATGGAAAACGTAACTGCTTTTTCAATGTTATTTTACCAGCTAACTAAAAATAGGAAAGCCTTTAACCCCTTCCACTAAATTCAGTTAGTATTAAGATTCTTTCACAGGGAGTGCAGTGGAGCTGACGCTGAGATCATTTAGTATTTAGTTATATCATCGCTAGTCTCACTGAACTCTTCTGAATTCTACATGTCATGTGTGGTCTGGCGTCTCCTTACCAGCAACAGGTCCCAGGCTCAAACTAGTAAATTCCCTAAAAAACACTCAGAGCGTCGTTGCGCGAAAGTGGTAGGAAGACACGATATAGAACAAACAGACACCACCATGAATGTTTAGATGGTCCTAAATAAGAATCGAAAGAGATGAAATGGAAGTAGTAGTTGAGAAGCAAGTGACATAGGCCTCACGTCTATCCCAGATATTATTTAATCTGTATATCCCGCAAGCAGTAATGTGAAACAAAGGAGTAATCTGGACAGCAGTATAATGGCACAAATAGCGTCAGGAAGTTGTGAGCTGAATATTGATAGAATGTTGATTAATTAAGTAATGCTAAATAATTTAGATTAGAAGCAGGGATCCTGAAAATAGTAGAAGAGATCTTGATACTGGGAAAGCAAAATAAATGATCAATGGAGAAGTGGACATAAAATGCAGATTATCATAGGATTTGTCGTTCTGGAAAAAGGGTTCGACGATGTAAAATGGTGCTAGACGTCCGAAATTCTCAGGAAAATGGGATTAAGCTTTAGGAGAGACGTGTAATATATAATATATACAAGAGCCAAGAGGGAATAAGAAGAGTGGACGACGTAGAACGATCTGTACGTCGAAAAAGCAGTGATGAAATTAAAAGAAAGAATCAGGAGTGGAATTAACATTCAAGGCGAACGGATATCAGTGGTACGATTTGTTGATGACATTGCTATTCAGAGTGAAAGTGAAGAAGAATTAAATGATCTGCTGAATTTAATGAACAGACTAATAAATACAAAATATGGATTGAGAGTAAATCGAAGAAGGGCGAAAGTAATAAGAAATAGCAGAAACGAGAAAAGCGGGGAACTTAACATCAAGATTGATGGTCAAGAGGCAGATGAAGTTAAGGAATTCTGCTATGTAGGTAGCAAAATAACCATTGACGGACGGAGCAAGGAGGACATCAAAAGCAGACTAGCAGTGGGAAAAAAGGTCATTCCTGCCCAAGAGAAGTCTACTAGCATCAAACACAGGCGTTAATTTGAGGAAGATATTTCTGAGAATGTACGCTCGGAGCACAGCATTCTGTGCTAGTGAAACATGGACTGTGGGAAAACCGACTCAGAAGAAAATCGAAGAATTTTAGATGTGGTGCTATAGACGAATGTTGAGAATTAGGTGGACTGATAAGGTGAGGAATGAGGAGCTTCTTTTTGCAGAATCGGAGAGGAAAGTAATATGTGGGAAATAACTGACAAGGAGAAGGGGCAGGATGATAGGACGTCTGTTAAGAAATCAGGGAATAACTTCCATGGTACTAGAGGGAGCTGTAGAGGGCTAAAACTGTAGAGGAAAACAGAGATTGGAATACGTACAGCAAATACAGCAAATACTTGAGCAGGTGCTACTGTAAGATAAAGGAGTTGGCACACGAGAGTAACTCGTCCCGGCCGCATAAAACCAGCCCGAAAACTGATAAAACATACATATATGAAAAGAAAATAAATTACTAAAAAGCAATTCGCTACTCAATTCTCGTGCACAATGACATCTGTTGCAGCTACAGATTCAGTGAGATCCGAAATCGAGATGGCAGTACATAAAAACGAGCAGGCTGATGACATGTAACTTGAATTCCAGAATGCTTTCCAGAAAGTTCCATTCTGTCATTTAGAGAACAAATTAGGAGTTGACTAAAAATCGGCCTAGATTCGTCTCTGGTTTCAGGAGTTCGACTTAAGAGTAACTTAGGTAGTACCGTAATCGGGTGTTATAGGGTCATTACTGTTCAGGATATGTTTATGTGGTCTCTTGGATAACGTAGGCTTTTCGCAAAAGATGCTATAATATAAGAAATTCGCAAAGTAGCAAAACTGTTCCGAAATAAGAGGGGCAAATGTGGCGTTCTGTGGAGGATCGATGCGTGTTGCAGGAAGCGTAGAAGACCTATAGTCTTTTGAGCTTAAATGTGTGGAAAGACACATTAATGTTAGACTACACTACTGACAATGAATCAAAGGAAACAATAAGAATGACAAAATACTTAATTGTGGCCGGATCGAGAGTTGTAAAAAGGAACGACCAAGTAAGTCTATTTCTAGCAAAAAGATAACAATCTAAGATTTATATTGAGAATCCTAAGGAAATATACACCCAAAAGTGTCTTAAAATATCTATTTCGGCCGATTAATAAGTATTCCACATAAAAATGGAATACTTACACTTTAGGTTATGAGACAAAGCAATACGTTTCTTCTCAGGTTCACCATGTAGCGTTACCGATATTCTCGTAAGATGAGATTTAGGGGCTGCAGCCGGATTACGTTGATTTCTTGACACGATAATTCGGATGTAAATCGTCCAGCCATCTTCAGGTGAGGATCCGACACTGGAGACTGGAGACTATATAGCAAAAAATTTGATCGGAAACGCATGCGCATTGGCCTCCCTCCCAGGAGCGTCCTCTGTCGAAATCCGCGCCCTCTGGAACTTTGTGGAGCGCATGTGCATGCACAAAGATAAAAAACTACATGTCCGCCCTCTGTCGGAAAGCGCGCCGGCGTCGCTAAAAACAGACCTGAGATGTCGCCAGACGTGTCGTTATGAATAAACTGTCTTCTCTCAGAGGAAATTAGAGAGATCACCGGGTCCCAGACCTTGTCCAGTTGAAAAACGCCATTACGATTTATAACATTTTGTGCTAGGCGTATCACTACAGATTCTTTAATTACTGAATCCCAGTTTTCGATGGGGCCAAGATTTTCGTGCCTGAAAAATCCATTGTGTGTCCTGTGGTAGCACAGTGCACAGCTACGACCGACTTATTGGGCTGTGAAAGGCGAGTGTGGCGTTCGTGTTGAGCGCACCTTTCATGTCTTCTGACCGATGTAAGGTTTGCCAAAATGGCAAGAAATTTTATAGATCCCGGCCTTCCGCAGACCGAGCTCGTCCTTTACTGAACCGAGAAGGGCAATAATCTTCGCCTGTCGCCGGAAGATTATTTTAACCTGATGTTTCCTTAGATCTTGCCTATTTTAGATGAAAGGTTGGCAGCGTGTGGAAGGAACGCCCTGGACTTGAATAGCTTCTTATATTCTTGACGTTGTGGGTAGTCACGTTTCTTCCTTCTTAGCGCTGTTCTAAATTGATGTGGGGAGTAACCATTACTTCTGAACACTGACTCTAAATGTTCCAGCTCCTTTTTAAGGCTGTCTCCATCAGAAACAACATGAGACCGGTGCACCAACGTTCTAAGGACGCCGGTAGTTTGTGAAGGATGATGACAACTCGACGCTTGCAGGTAAAGGTCCGTATGTGTTGCCTTACGCTAGACAGAATGCCCCAATGACCCATCCACTCTCTTAGTAAGCAAGACGCCCAAAAACGCAGGCAACCATCATTCTCTACTTCCATCGTTGACTAGATGATCTTGTGAATTGCATTCAGATTTTGGAAGAACCATGACAGTTCTTCTTCACCATGGGGACACGCTACAAAGGTGTCATGTATATATTGCCAGAAAACTCTCCGGTTAAGTTCTGCCGAGTCTAGTGCCCTTCCCTCAAAGTCTCCCATGAAAAAGTTTGCTGCCAAAGGCGACAGAGGACTGCCCGTGGCAACACCGTCAGTCTGCTCAAAATATTCGTTGTTAAATAAAAAGTAGGTTGAGGAAAGGGCGTGAGGGAAAAGTGCTGTTATGTCAACAGTGAACTTATTGCTGATGAGCTACAAAGAATCCAAAAGGGGAACTTTAGTGGAAATTGAGAAGGCATCGAAGCTAACTAGTAAGTCAGTTTCAGTGAGTTGAAGTGACCGCAGTCAGCCGAGTTGCGAACAAGATGCGCACACTTTCCCACAAATGGTCTCAATAGAGAGGCAAGCTGTATCGCCAAATCATACGTGGGGGCGTCGATATTACTGACGATTGGCCGTAACGGAACGTCTTTTTTGTGGATCTTCGGAAGACCGTATAACCCGGGTGGCACAGAAATATGAGGTTTTAGTCTTTCCGATACTGCTTGCGGAATGGAAGAATTCAGTAGTGCTGATGTTTTTTCTTACCACTTTCGCTGTGGGGTCTTTGTCAGTCTTCCGATACATTGGTTCACTCAGCAAGTTGTAAATCTTCTGATTATAAAGCTCACGACATCAGCACTGTAGCGTTTCCCTTACCCGAGGGTAAGTCCACCGTGTGAGAATCTTCTCGGAGCTTTCGTAGTGCGGCCCTTTTCATGGCCGAAATGTTGCTCTTCTGACGCGGAGCTTTCGTGAGTGCACGGCAAGTTTCACGTCTTATTTCTTCTGCAGCATCACTGGGAAAGGTCTAACACCTTCCTCAACATCACTTACAAAATCTGTCAGAGGCAGGGTTGTCGGCGTAGGGGCGAAGTTCAAGCCTTTCCCAAGCACAGACAGTGTTGTGTTGTCCAAAATTTTATCCGTTTACTTGAGCACGGAACGTCGAAAAGCATCTTCTTGTGGTAACATTGCTGACAGCCGGGGAAGTTCGGAACTTGTCTTGATGTGGACTCTTTATGGACCCAGTCCGAATTTGCCCCGGTCACGCCATCGACCGATGCCCAGGAAACTGATGGCAGGCTGGATGCAATCTCCATATGCAAATGAAACAGCTATTTCGATATGAAGTCCAGTTTGCGGCGAGTAAACCAGATCCTCTCCTTCACTAGTGCTAAGCTCGCCTTTCGTGAAATGAATTTTGCAGCGGCGGTCTCGATAAAATGTCTCACTCTGGCAAACTTCGGGATAAGGCCATTGTCCCGACACTTCAGTAAGAAACACAGAGAACATAACACTCTCTTTCGCTTATTGTATAGCTTGTCCATCCTCTGGATTTGTAATGCCAATTACCTCCCCGAAGAGGTATCTGATGTGTTTCTTGAAGTTTTAACGACGTACTGAATGTTCGATGAGATTTCGGGATTGCAACCGGATCACGTTGACTTATTGCCACGATATTCCCTCTGAGAGAAGACAGTTCATTCATACTCACTAGTCTGGCGACATCTGACGTCTGTTTTTAGCGACGAGGGCGCGAATTCCGACAGAGGGCAGACATGTAGTTTTCATCTTTATACTTGCGCCTTCGCTCCACGGATAGAATGGTAGCTCCAGAGGGCACGGATTTCGATAGAGGACGCTCCTGTGGCAATTTTGTTGCTGTAAAGTTGACTCCGGGAGCTTGCAGTCTCCAGTGACGGACACTCATCTGAAGATGGCTGGACGATTACCAGCCGAAATATCGTGTCAAGAAGTCAACGTGATCCGGCTGCAATCCCGAAAACTCATCGAATATTCAGTGCGCCGGGAAAACTTTGCATTTAGCTGATATGGTGCGTATAACGGGTCGGCGGTGTGGAGGATATGCTTTGCTGTTGGACATTTCAGTCTTTAATTTTGATAAGTGGGTCATTTCTGGGCTTGCGTCGAGTTCAGCCTAGACTCCATGCCACCCTGCTGTTTGGGAGCGGTTCTCGCATTTAAAACGATGTTGGGTTTTCTTTGGTTTCGAGCACGGGACTTCTGTTTCCACTTACCTGCGTTTGGCTGACTGAGCCACTGTGATATAGTTTGCATGACTTCCTAATTTATCATTTGCCAAGCGTGTTGGGAGCTCTTTCTTTTCAGTTGTTGGCAGGTTCGCGTTTTCGGAGAAGGGAGGAACGTCGGTAGCTTCCAGAATTGCGGTGGGTGTGCCATTTGAAGACACAGTGGGCGGCTCCTCTCATTCGTCTGCAAGGGTGGCTGCCGAGGTTTGGCGTCTCGAACGATCTCGGTTGTCGACGCACGGCCTCCGTCGTCCTCGATGCGGCGTGTTCACGTCGTAGTGACGTAGCGCGTGATCTGTTGGCGTGCAATAAGACTCACCCAAATGCGACAGTACTGGTGGGCGTTCTCAGATCTGCATGAAGTAAGGTTGACGGTGGACATCGGAAAAGTCCAAATGAGGGCCGCTCGATTTATATTGTTGCGAAATAGGGGAGAGAGTGCCACGAATGTAATACACGAATTGGAGTGGAACCAATAAAGCAACGGCGGTTTTCGATGCTGCAGGATCTTCTGATGACATTTCAATCAGCAGCCTTCTACTCATAGTCTGAAAATATTTTCTTGGCGCTTAGCTACATAGGGAGAAATGATCATCATCATAATATAAGAGAAAACAGAACTCACACTAAAAGATTTAAGTGTTCGTTTCCCCAGCGAAAGTGGAACAGAACAAAAACAGCTTGATGGTGGTTCCTTGAACCCTCTACCAGGCGTTCAACTGTGAACAGGAGAGCAATCATGTAGATGCAGAAGACACAACTAACACTGGTGTCTGCTTGAGGCGCCAGGAGCAGGCGTTTGTCCTCTCCTGGTAACTGGAAAACAGGCTTTTCTTTCACTATCGAATTCTCGCACAGTTCTATGTATGATTGTCTGTAACTGTACTAAACCGTAAGTCCAGTATTACAGAGCACGACGGGAAATATTGTAACTTTTGCTAGTTGAAAATGCTACAATTACACTTTGAGTAGCGTCTTGGTCTAATACTGACACTCAAAACGGAAGAAATTCTGCATGGCGTGGCGTCCAGGAAGGTCTCCCGACAAGTGTGTCGCCATGAGTCTGCTTATAGGTCAAGTAAATCCAGTAAATTACGGACCACTGGATTGTGGGGTAAAATATTTCCTTGTTATGGTTCTTGTTTGCATATCTAGTTTTCCTTGCATTTGTTGTTGCGTTTTGTAGTGCTGAAAATTCTGCCTTAAAGTCCAGCTTGAACTCGTCGTATGATTGTTGCGAAGACAAAACAAGAAGTTACTACTTGAATTATCTCGGTGAAGAGCTAAACAGTTTTAATCTCGTGATGAGTCGCCGTGTGTCTGGTACAGGTTCGTTGCGATGTCTCTTAGCTTCTCTCCGACACCATGTTGTCGTAGAAGCTCTGTAGCTGGTCTATCAGATTAGAAATAACTTGATTTCTTGACTGATATACTCAAAGAAAAATTATCTCCATGACTTAGCTAGCGTCATTCTTTGGCCACAGAGAGGCAAAGACACCCTGTTTCAATAACGTCTCTGGTTCATAATACTGTCACTGATAGGGCTGTATTACATTCCTTTGGTTCATGGTAGAACATGATTACAATATTAAAAAGGGAAAGGAAAGGAAGAGGCTGGCCGGTGTGGCTGAGAGGTTCTAGGCGCTTCAGTCTGGAACCGTGCCACCGCTACGGTCACAGGTTCGAATCCTGCCTCGGGCATGGATGTGTGTGATGTCTTTAAGTTAGTTAGGTTTAAATAGTTCTAATTTCTAGGGGATTGATGACCTCAGATATTAAGTCCCATAATGCTCAGAGCCATTTGAACCATTTGAAAGGACGAGAATGGAAGTGTTTTCCTTTTTAATTTTACTAACGCTGTCTCTGCTTCTCACGTACGCTACAGATTTTAACACAGGTAACACACACTGCATTTGTGTTAAATTATATGGCGCAGTGCTGGTGCTCGGTAGCGTCCTACCTGCGTTGCACCGCGCTCAGATCGGGCGAATTTGGTGACCATGATTTGAAGGCGAGTTTATTATTAAGCTCGTAAACCACTGTGATATTTAAAGCTAACCTGCTCGATGATACAGTCACCGTTGGGGAAGACGTCAATCATAAAGGAAGGTGTAGTCCGTAACAGTGCTCACTGTTCGAATCCTGCCTTGGGCATGGATGTGTGTGATGTCCTTAGGTTAGATATGTTTAAGTAGTTCTAAGTTCTAGGGGACTGATGACCACAGATGTTAAGTCCCATAGTGGTCAGAGCCATTTGAACCATTTGAACACAGTCTGTGGTTGACGCTCATGAGTAGTTTTACAGAACTCTGTGAAAGCAGTCCCCAGTCCACTCCTTCTTCCCTCCTCACACGGCTGCAGGAATGGACTACACGGTGGAGTGCGATTTCTTGATCGTACTCGCAGCACAAAATAAGCTCCCCAATTCCCTGAAGGACAGCCCCTCCTCCTGCTGCACAACGAAATTACAGTAGTGGTTTACCGTTTATTTGTTGTCAATCGAGTCGCGTCAATACCTCATTTAGTTTTACAATCGCACTACGATTGTAGCAGTCATTGCAGAACACTTTCTTGCTGTACCTTATGTTTATTCATCTGTACCTCATCTATCCACTGAGATGCATCACTCAAAAAGAGAAAATATCTTTTTCTATGCTACGATAGGAGAAAAAAATTAGATATCTCAAGGACGAAAAAACTGAAGAACGTAGGTTTTAGAATATATTTTTAACCTAATTTTAGAATTCAACTTAAAAAACAGAAATAATGAAAATAATGCCAACAACGTAGTCAGGTGTGGAGTTTTGTACTCAAAAAGTGTTGTAGATGGCAACAGAGTGGAATAAATGACATTACAGCTGATTTAAGGTTATTTATGTGAGGAATTTTTTGTTTATTTTTCATCACTAACAAACAGAAAATTATCATCTGTTCTGATTATCTTCTGTAGTTAGGATTTACTTTTGAAGGTCGACCTAGCATTATAGACAAAAGAACAAAAACATATTACCCAAGTATTTACTATCTCTATTTCCTAATTCATGAGCTATAACGTATCGTATAATGAATCGTATGGGGATGTAATTTAAGACTGTTAAAGATGTGTCATCCGTACCCACGCCATTAATACAATGCAACTTTGTGTGCACTGTAGTGAGACTACCTTCTAAGTGTCAAAGTAATTCACCCTGGAACAACTCTCAGCCGTTTAGTTTACGTTTTGTCTACTTCTCGTCAAATCAAGACGCATCAAATGGCTTAGTACAAGAAAAAATATAGCTTTCATATTCTTGCCCCTGCTTGGTTGATTTTCTCTGGACGCAAACACGTGTGAAAAGTAGGTTGTGTACATCGCAGTCTGGTTTAGTATCGAAAGTTCGAGATGATACTATAAGGCACGTGTGAGCAACATTTGGTGGCATTTGGTGACCCACCAGCCTCATTGTCTTTTGTTAACCTCTTCAGCTCTATCTAGTATCATGAAAGGTATTCCTATCCTCTGTTATTGTCATATATTCCTTTAAAATGTTTTCGATCACAATATAAAGTGCTTCAATGATGACCGCTTTCAGTCAGTAATGACCATCTTCAGATCTGTTCTACACCATGTCCTAATGTGATTGAGCGGTAATGGCATCGTCAAAACATGTAAATATACTCAGCAAAATAGCGTCAAGTAGTACTAAAATATAGTGTAAAATAGGTCACATCGTCCATATAGCCATTTTGCACTGGCGTGCACTGTGTGGACGATGTGACCTATTTTACACCATTTTTAGTTCTACGTGACAATGCTTTGCTGAGTGTATTTCCGTATCTGTTTTGGCGACGTCATTACAGGCTTATCATATTAGAACATGGTGTAGAACAGATCTGAAGACGGTAATTACTGACTGAAACCTGTCTCGTCGAATTGGTAAACAATTGATACTACCTGGATCACTGATTGTATTCGCGACTATGTCGCAGCTTGTGAATATATTCTTTTGCTTGCCAATTCTCCGGAGACCCTCCTCATTCCTTACCTTATCAATTCACCTAATTTTCAACATTCTTCTGTAGCACCGCAAAAGCTTCGCTTCTCTTCTATTTCGGTTTTTCGACACTCCACGTTTCACTCCATACAATGTTGGGCTCCAAACGTACATTCTCAGAAATATCTTCTTCAAATCTTCTTCAAGACGAACGACGGCTACGGTCATCCAACCATTACACTGGCGTCATTGCTTATCGGACATTTCAGATCGCAGAGGTCTACAATAGAGATATGGGTAAATCATACACTCCTGGAAATGGAAAAAAAACACATTGACACCGGTGTGTCAGACCCACCATAGTTGCTCCGGACACTGCGAGAGGGCTGTACAAGCAATGATCACACGCACGGCACAGCGGACACACCAGGAACCGCGGTGTTGGCCGTCGAATGGCGCTAGCTGCGCAGCATTTGTGCACCGCCGCCGTCAGTGTCAGCCAGTTTGCCGTGGCATACGGAGCTCCATCGCAGTCTTTAACACTGGTAGCATGCCACGACATCGTGGACGTGAACCGTATGTGCAGTTGACGGACTTTGAGCGAGGGCGTATAGTGGGCATTCGGGAGGCCGGTTGGTCGTACCGCCGAATTTCTCAACACGTGGGGCGTGAAGTCTCCACAGTACATCGATGTTGTCGCTAGTGGTCGGCGGAAGGTGCACGTGCCCGTAGACCTGGGACCGGACCGCAGCGACGCACGGATGCACGCCAAGACCGTAGGATCCTACGCAGTGCCGTAGGGGACCGCACCGCCACTTCCCAGCAAATTAGGGACACTGTTGCTCCTGGGGTATCGGCGAGGACCATTCGCAACCGTCTCCATGAAGCTGGGCTACGGTCCCGCACACTGTTAGGCCGTCTTCCGCTCACGCCCCAACATCGTGCAGCCCGCCTCCAGTGGTGTCGCGACAGGCGTGAATGGAGGGACGAATGGAGACGTGTCGTTTTCAGCGATGAGAGTCGCTTCTGCCTTGGTGCCAATGATGGTCGTATGCGCGTTTGGCGCCGTGCAGGTGAGCGCCACAATCAGGACTGCATACGACCGAGCCACACAGGGCCAACAACCGGCATCATGGTGTGGGGAGCGATCTCCTACACTGGCCGTACACCTCTGGTGATCGTCGAGGGGACACTGAATAGTGCACGGTACATCCAAACCGTCATCGAACCCATCGTTCTACCATTCCTAGACCGGCAAGGGAACTTGCTGTTCCAACAGGACAATGCACATCCGCATGTATCCCGTGCCACCCAACGTGCTCTAGAAGGTGTAAGTCAACTACCCTGGCCAGCAAGATCTCCGGATCTGTCCCCCATTTAGCATGTTTGGGACTGGATGAAGGGTCGTCTCACGCGGTCTGCACGTCCAACACGAACGCTGGTCCAACTGAGGCGCCAGGTGGAAATGGCGTGGCAAGCCGTTCCACAGGACTACATCCAGCATCTCTACGATCGTCTCCATGGGAGAATAGCAGCCTGCATTGCTGCGAAAGGTGGATATACACTGTACTAGTGCCGACATTGTGCATGCTCTGTTGCCTGTGTCTATGTGCCTGTAGTTGTGTCAGGGTGATCATGTGATGTATCTGACCCCAGGAATGTGTCAATAAAGTTTCCCCTTTCTGGGACAATGAATTCACGGTGTTCTTATTTCAATTTCCAGGAGTGAAGTACCTGTCGTCGATGTGTTTGGCTCTGAGGACCAGGAATCATCGTAAAATAAATTTTGAGGGATGCCCTTTTTGCTAGTGCTAGTCTGCTTTTTATGTTCTCCATGCCCCGTCTGTCATGTGTTATTTTGCTGTCTAGGCAGCAGAATTACTTAACTTCATTTACTTCGTGATCACCAGTTTTGATGTTAAGTTTCTGTACTTCTCATTACTTTCGGCTTTCAAAGGTTTACTCTCATTTCACATTTTGCACTCACAGACTGTTCATTCCGTTCAACGGATCTTGTAATTCTTCTTGACTTTCACTGAAGAAAACAACACCAGCGAATATTATCACTCATAGCCTGCCGGTCGGTGTGGCCGAGTGGTTCTGGGCGTTTGCCTGGAACCGCGTGACCACTACGGTCGCAGGTTCGAATCCTGCCTCGGGCACGGATGTGTGTGATGTCCTTGGGTTAGTTAGGTTTAAGTAGTTCTAAGTTCTAGGGGACTGATGTTAAGGCCCATAGTGCTCAGAGCCACTTTGAACTGATATCCTTTCACCTCAAATTTTAATCCCACTCGTGAAACTTACTATCATTTCCGCTATTCTTTCTTCGATGTATAGTCTCAACAATAGGAGCGAAATATTACTCTCCCTCCTTACACCCATTTTAATCCCTGCATTTCGTTCTTGATCTTTTACTCTTATTGTTTTCTGTTGGTTCTTGTACATATTATGTATTACCCGTTTTTCCCTATTGCTTACACTTATTTTTCTTAGCATTTCTAACATCTTGCATCATTTTACATTGTCGAAAGCTTTTTCCAGATCAACAATTCTATTGAACGAATCTTGTTTTCTCTTTATTTTTGCCTTCATTATCAACTGCAAATTCAGAAATGTTTCTCTGGTTCATTTACCTTTCGTGAAACCAAACTGACCGTCATGTAACAGATCCACAGTTTTATATACCACGATTCCGCATATTATCCATTCGGAAACTTGGAAGGCCTGGCTGTTAAGCCAATTGTGCGATAATTCACACAGTTGTCGGCTCTTACTTCTTTTCCGAAAGTCCGATAGTATTTAGCGAGACCCACAATTCTTCATACAAAAATGAAAAACCGTTCTGTTGCCTCTTCTCCAACAGTTATAGAAATTCGGATGGAATGTTATCTACCTCTTCTGCCTTGCTTGATGTTATATCTTCTAAAGTCCTTCTAAATTCTGATTCTAATACTTGATCCCCTATTTCTTCCATAATGACTACTATTTTTTCATCTATCACATCAAATAGGTCTTCCTCCTTACAGAGACCCTCAGTATACTCTTTCCACCTATCCGCTCTCTCCTCCGCATTTGGATTGCACTCTTAATGTTACAGCCTTTTCTTTTAATTTCTGACTTTCAGTATGCTGAATCAGCTATTCGGACAATCATTTCTTTTTCGATTTCTTCACGTTTTTCAAGGTGCCATTTCGCATTAATTTCCCTGTACCTTCTGTTTATTTCATTCGTAACGACGTGTGAACAGTCTGTAAGGGAACCACAGTCTGCAGCGGAAAACATGGGCGGGTTGCCTGGCATGAATTGGGGAGTTAGGCCGAGGGAGGGGCTTCCGACTGGCTAAAGAAAGCTGGACCCCGACCCTGGGACATTCCCTCTACGACCAGGTGACTTTCACGATGGACAGTACAGTACGCACTTCGCTCCCTCCCCCACCTTACCACATGCCCTGACCCCTCCTCGAGCGAAGGGAGTTTCTGAATGACGAGCGAAACTGTTGGAACTCGCTATGGTGCGAAATATAGAGTTCTGAATTACAAATTATTAGCAGTGACTGATTTGAAATAATAAGAAGTTTCAAACAAGGTGGTAACTATTACTGGGAGCTCTATATTGCACGGATATGGTAAGTCAGTACTTTGCGACGTGGGAAGGTGGTCTAACTTACGACGGAGGATATGACGAACGCCTGTTAACTCAAAATCGTGCAGTGAGGACAATACGAACGCCAGGACGCTTAAGCCACTGGGCATAGCCGCACTCATTCTTGGCTGTGATCTGACAGAGAAGGATGTGCCCAAAGTGGTCCACTATAAATTTATTAGATGTCCGTCTGTTGCGTATTTCTGGATTGTGCTTGTAAGCATGTGTAAACAATGACAGTAGTAGCATCCAGCTGAATATAAGAATGCGCTCCATTCTCCTTGAAGTGAAATAAATATATAAATTAAACGTCTACAAATGTGTTATTGTGCCTCCTGCTACCTCATAATCATTGTAACTTGTCAGTAACTGTACTGAACTTCCCTTTCGCTGGCGAGAAGTGAAGCAGCGCTTAGTGTTTTCTTTGCAATGAAGGATAGTGGCTATCCTCGTACGCCCTGATTAACTGGTTTATTCTTGATGTCTAACTCCTTTGGGAACCATCTGCCACACGACCGTATTATTGTCTATATATTTTGGATAAATGACACCGTCGGTCGTAAATACTCAAATCTTTTATTTTACAGATCGACTTCGGTCACTATGCAACCACCTTTAATGTAAATTATTCGAGCATTGTAGGCCCATTTAATTATAGTACAACATTTTCTATGAGGTGAAACATGTTGGATTGGCAGCATCTAAGGTTAAAAGCTGATGTTATAAGATAGGCTCTTCTGTAAATTTAAAAATTATTGTAAGCATTGAAAGTGAAGTTATATGTTGGAAGTAATCATCACTGTTCAAGTTACACCATGTAGAAACTGTTGTGCTATTATGATATGGACTTACAAGTTTCGAATATTTTGCGGTGAGGATGGCCATACAGTGACCGAAATCGATCTGTAATATATAGGATTTCAGTATTTACGCCCGAAGCTGCCATTTATCGAAAACATATTAACTGGCATATGTTCTAGAGTTACCAGTTGACTACAATAGGACTTAATTTAACCCATAATTTAGCAAGCTAAGGGACAGCACGGAAAAGAAATGAGGGGTACTAACCCGATAAAGAAGCTGATACTGAGAATGTCTCTACATGGCATGTCTCGTTTTTTTACCATGGCGCTAGAAACCATAGACACTGGGGTTGCATGTACCTTTACCGAAAGTATTTTTTCTCAGACATCTTTTGCAAAAGCAATGAGAAAAGGAGATACACTATGTGATCAATGGTGTCCGGACACTCAAAAAAATATACGTTTTTCATATTAATTGCATGTGTGCCATCTACTGGCAGGTACTCCATATCAGCGACCTCAATAGTCATTAGACATCGTGAGAGAGGAGAATGGGGTCTCCACGGAACTCACGGACTTCGAACGCAGTCAGGTGATTGGCTGTCACTTGTGTCATACGGCTGTACGCGAGATTTCCACACTCCTAAAAATCCCTAGGTCCACTGTTTCCGATGTGAAAGTGAAGTGGAAACGTGGAGGGACGCGTACAGCGTACAGGCCGAACTCGTCTGCTGACTGACAGAGACCGCCGACCGTTGAAGAGGTTCGTAATAGGCGGACATCTTTCCCGACCGTCACACAGGAATTCCAAACTGTTTCAGGATTCACTGCAAGTACTATGACAGTCATGCTGGAGATGAGAAAACTTGGATTTCATGGTCGAGCAGCTGCACATAAGCCACATGTCACGCCTGTAAATGCCAAACGACGCCTCGCTTGATGTAAGGAGCGTAAATATTGGGTGATTGAACAGTGGAAAAACTTGTGGGGTGACGAATCTCGGTACACAATGTGGCGATCCGATGGCAGGGTGTGAGCATGGCGAATGCCCAGTGAAAGGCATTTGCCAGCGTATGTAGTGCCAACAGATAAATTATGAGGCGTCGGTGTTATGGTGCGGAAGTGTTTTTCATGGAGGGGGCTTACACTCATTGTTGTTTTGCGTGGTACTATCACAGCACAGACCTACATTGATTTTTTAAGCACTATCTTGCTTCCCACTGTTGATGTGCAATTCGGTGATGGCGATTGCATCTTTCACCGCGATCGAACACCTGTTCATAATGCACGGCCTGTGACGGAGTGGTTATACGACAATAAGACACGTGTAATGGACTGGCCTGCACACAGTCCTGACCTGACTCCTATAGAACACCTTTGGGATGTTTTGGAACGCCGACTTCGTGCCAGGCCTCACCGACTGACATCGATAATTCTCCTCAGTGCAGCACTCCGTGAAGAACGGGCTACCATTCCCCAGGAAACCTTCCAGGAACTGATCGAATATACGTGTGCGAGGGTGGAAGCTGTCATCAAGGCAAAAGGTGGGCCTAAACCATATTGAATTCCATCATTACTAATAGAGGACGCCACTAACTTGTAAGTCATTTTGAGTCAGGTGTCCGGATACCTTTTATCACATAGTGTATGGTAGTGTTGCCGGAAATACCCTTAGCCACATACCCTGAAGTTTAAATACGTACAAGAGACGTTCGATATCAGTATATCTGGAGCCTCACGTAATGGGATAGTCTTTGTAATTTTTGAAGCCGTTTATAGAAAGTAGGAGAAAACGAGCAAATGGGCTCTCATTTGTTGCACTCACGCTGTTGTTATTTAGGAAACGAAAGAACGCGATAGAGCTAGTATTATTTGAATTTTACACTGGTAACAGGTGGACACTTCAGAAACATACTGTAGCAGAATCAACAACTTTGAAGTATTTACAAAAGGAAATTATAATTGGCTCTTTATGAAATTATAAACTTTGGTGGAAGTATATTGCGGCTAACTAAAGAAACTTTTACCTCCAGAACTGCCGTTTAATGGAGCGGAAAACATCTTCTATAGCAAGCCCGAGACTCGGTGTAGCAGTCGTTCACAGAAGGGGAAAGTTTAAACCGATGTGATGAGTTTCGGCAGCTAAGAAGCTATCGCACCGCTTCTCTGCTACAAAGAGGGAGCACGACGGAGTGAATGATGCTGCCAGAAGGAAGGAAAAGTTCTTGATTGAGTTAATCGTAATGCGGATCTGAGCCAGCCGATGCTCCCCGACCTCGGCACCCACAGGCGCGTAGCTAGCTGCAGATCAAATCTTCTGAACCGAAAAATGCCACCAGATGCCGAGTTACGCTCCTGACTCCATCTCCAAAGACTCATCGCGATTTCCGATAAATTATTCTGCGAGGCGATGGGCGTAAGTGCTCTTTACTCGTTTAAATAACACCAGCACCTACCGTTCAATTAAGAAGTAATTTGGTGATTTATGTAAAGACAAAGCAGCGATAACTGCAATGATTAAGTACGCAGTTTTCCAATGAAGATTGAAAATTCTATTCTGGGACATAGATCACTTCAACAAATAAATGCATCCAGCAATTTCTATGAAATCGCAAGCCACACCTCTGACACTCCACTCATTTTCACGTTTGTCGAACATCAGCAAAAACACCCTGTCAGTACGTTATCGTCGCTAGAATGAATGACCGTGGTTAGGAGTGTACCCCGATTCTAGATCAGAGCATACTTGTATTTAGCTGTAAAACTGGTTTATTCATATTTTGTTTTTAAACAAGCACACGAGTTTACATAGAGTGTGACATGACAATTTCAGGACAGTTATCATCATAATGCATTACGTGCTCTTCAGCAGAAATAACACTGTACACAACAATATCGGTTTAAATAGAAAGTTCTCTACAAGAGAACTACGCAGTGAAGTTAGCCAATATTACGACAAATCATCCGATTCCGGTTCAAAGTTCGGTGCTATTTAGGATGACAATCAAGTCTACGGAGGATGGTTAGTTTTTGTGACAAGATGAGCGAAAGATTAGTCAAGGTGGCTCGAGTTCACAGTGGATGCAATCTGGTGAACCAACAAGTTTACGCCTCTGCCAGCGGCATTTACCTTTAGTTGCGATGTGCTTCAAGTTGCATTGCTGCTCTCGCCTTCTGATAATCCTGTAAAAAGCTAACCAAAATCTTTACTGATATATCAGATAAATCTTTCGTATGTTTCCCCTGAGGCGAGAAAACATGCACTCATCCCTAGTCTGGAAAATATGGCGACATACACGTGCATATATGGTGCAGGGTGTACAATGCCCTTTCAGTTCTCTCAAGAACAATTAAATGCGTGGCTTCTTCGTTTCTCCACTGTCGGAGCCCAACGACTTTTCAGATAATTTTTAATTTTTAGATGAATGTCAGCCAAAGTGAACTCAGTCTTTACACAAAATTCCTCTTATCGTCGTACAGAGCGTGATGCGCTCTGTTATATACTTGACGCCGGTTCACTAGAGAGTCCTCGAAGTCTTCGGTGTTGTGTCTTTCGTAGCAAACTGTCATGTCATGTCTTTTCCAAACCAATGGGAGTGTTCCTTTCATCTTGTGGAAACTACCTCTGCAAATTGCAGAGGGTCTACCTTCAAACTAATTTCATTTCTGCCAATCTAAAATTTTGTTTCCACTCCTGACGCCTAAAGTTTACACGCGTACATCACGAGCGTACCACGGGCATTTCACATGATAAGCTGTGTTGCTGGTCTGTTTGTATCCATCTGGAAACTCCTGAACACACTTTTCCAAATAATTTCTCAATCGGAAGCAGCTCTGTGCCGTTACCTGCTCCCCTCGATGTATCACCCAGTGCATTCGTTGTCCTTCTCGCAGCAGGTCACCACCCCTGTTAGAAGCCTTCCATTGAATGTGGGCTGTGATGGCCCAACTCGCGTGTGGTCTCAAACTAAAATACTTTTTCCAGTAGGCTTTTTCATCTTTTTCTCATTGACATGAAGGATTTGGGTTCAGTGTGTTAATAACGTCGAATCGAGTGTCATCCCTTCGAATTACAGACTGTGCATTTTGATAGGCAAATTTGCTCATTATCGCTAAAGTATGTCAGGTGACATATTCATCTACTTGTTATGACGTATAAAATCTCATGTAAGATGTGAAATTGATATGCATACAAGCTGACACCATACGCACATAACTACAAGGAAACAGAAGTAATCCACAAAACTGTTTTCCAGTATTTGTGACATTCAAATGTTTTCGAGTTTTAGGTCTTACTCTTGGCTCAAAAGTAATGTATTTAGAAAATAAGTACCCCCTCTACGAGAATCAGTATGGATTATTCGTTGTATTAAACCCAATTCGTGCTTTTCTCAGGTGTCGTAAGAGATGTGGATCAAGGCAGTGAGAGAGATTATTAGAAAAAGTAAGGTCACACGGTATATCAACCATAATTTGTGATCTAGGAAATGTAGTCAGTTGTGAATACGAACCACCTGTGGCATCATATTCGACAGATTACAATGAAAATTTGTGTCATTTCGGTGCTCGAACCCATATCTCCCACTTTACGCAAGCAATTACCTTAACTGCCTTGGCCATCCGAGCACGAATCGCAGTCTGGCCGAAACTTCTATACTTCATCGTCCATGAGTCACACAACCTGCACTCACACTTTTCGTATTTTCTTTTCAAGGAAGGAAATATTTGTCGAGAGTCGAGGCATGATATTGCCTAATAACTATGAAACACTGCATTGTACTTCTTAATAACACAAGCGCTACTATTTCATATTTATTTACCAATACCAGGCGCATGAGTCCCAATAAATATGACATTCCTGCATGGGAATAGACATATCGTATGAGTGTGGGTTGTGACACATGGACGACTACATGTGGAAGTTTGCGTCTGGCCGTGATTCAAGGTCAGCTGGCCGAAGCTGCTAAGGTGACCGCGGAATCTGGATTCGAGTCCGGTCCAGCACAAATTTTCAGTCTTAATTCCAATATGATGGCAAAGGTGGTTCATATTCGCAGCTCCAAATACATTTCCTGTATTTCTTTGCGGCTGTAGACACTGCAGTGCCTGTTCCTTCGGACATGGACATGTCCGAATGAACATTCAATTGTACTTCTTAATAACACAGGCACTGCTGTTTCACATAACTTGCGAGATTGAGGATTTATTGATACAGGCCGAGGGTCAATGACAACGACACGTACAGAAGGGAATGAAAGGAAAACAGTAAAAACAAACTGAGCATCCGGTTTCTCGCACCATTGTTCTGCAAAATGGCAACAGGGACACGACTGCATTAAATAATGCCAGTAGCAGACAGGATACTGCAGACAAGCGAAATGCTGACACAATAACGATTTACAATGGCTGCCCTGCTAGTGTTATGCACCAACGAGGAACCGCTTTCCGTCATACATCTACTGAGTATTGAAGGTATGCAAGCACTTGAAACGCTTTGGTGCATGAAATTCCAGTATGGTAAGGCATGTTTATCACAACAGAAAGTGTACGAGTGGAGTATGAAGTTTGGAAAAGGTTTGATTTCTGTGGCGGTTTCTCTCTGTCCATGTCACACTAGAGTCCACTGCAGCAGTTGAAACTATTTTGATGAACAGCCTTCTTGTTGTACGAAATAGCCAAAAATCTGAATGTTAGTCATAGCTCATCATTTTTCATTGTTCATGACGTTCTTGGGATTGGTAAAGTGTGTGCAAGGAAGTTTCCACAGAAACTAACTTCAGAACTGAAAGAGTGACGAGTTGACTTCGGTTTCGTGGGCCTTTGAAGCAGAAGATGTTGGCTTCATTACAAGAGTAGTTACAGGAGATGAAATCTAGGTCCAGTAGCACCAACCTGATAGCAAGAGAGCAAGCAAGGAATGGAGCTATTCATCATATCTAAAACTCGAAAGCTATACGAACTCTCTTTTGGAATTAACGAGACGCTACCTTGGGACGCAACTCACCTACAGGAATGAAAATCATTCCATCATATTTCAGTTTGTTGAAAAATTACCTTCGGTCGGCAGTCAGTTCAAATCGACATGGAACTGCGACTGCAATTGTCATAGCTCCCCAGGAATTGGCTTGTTATGATTGTTATTTATGTCACATATTAATGACCTGACTCACAATTTCAATAGTAACTCAGACATTTCACAAACGATATGCAGTACAAAATAAAACCCCCCCAAAAAAAAAAAATTGGACAGATATTTAGTGTGATCTTGATAAAAGCTGTGCAACGATTGCCAACTTCTTTTAAGTGTTGAGAAATGTAAATTTGTGCAATCCACGAAACGGAATACATAGTGTACAATGACTGTGTTGAACAGCCACAAGTGGAATGTTAACTCACGCAACTTCCTCGGTGTAATTTATTGTGATATGAAACGGGACAACGGGAAGCAAACAGATGCTTTTCGTTGATACTACGCGTTGTATGAAAGTGAGCAGTAATTGCGTTAACTCCAGCTACATCTAGCACAAACGAAATTGCAAATATCTGCCTAAATGCCAGAGAAAAGCGCCTGACGATGTATATTTTAAAAATATAAAGTGTTTCAAAATTACACCGACAAACTTAGAGGGGATGTAGAAGGTGGTTTGAGGAACAAAATGAAGATGGGAACCAGCGTCCCTTCAACGTCACCCAACGACGCCACAGCAGTAAAGGTGCCGGCGCCTGTATATGTATGTACAGAGGAGGGTAAATGTATCAATTTGGAGTAAGGGTTCCCGGTCCGGAAACGAATGAGTAAAAGTTATAAGCGAAATTCGTTCTGATATTTCTGACAGTAGAATATATGTATCGGTAGTGTTGTTGCTGAACCTGTAGCGCAGAAAACTTCGAGAGGTGGTACTATGGACCAAAACAATAAAAAATACACAGTAAGCATGGACTAGAAAGTGCAAACCTGAAGAGATATGAGCACTTGTTCACTGTCGTAACTGTGAAACTCCTCTTCTCTATTGAACAAGTGTTCTTAGCTCTTAAGGTATGCATTTTAGAGTCCACTTTCACTGAACATTTTTTTTCTTTTTTTTTTTTTTGGTCTATACTACTCGCTCCGGAAGTTACCCATCCTACAATCTCAGCAACAACAGTATCGGTACACGTATTCCACTGTCGGAGGAAATTGACCTATTTTCTCTTGTTACTTCGATTCCGGATCAGGGCCTCTTACCTTAAATGGATACATGTATCGTTCTCTATCATACCTGAAAGTTTGTAACATCAACATGAAGTCAGACTGTATATACAGACAAACACAGATGCCGGTGCCTCTAACTTCGATGCTCTGTAGCGTAGTTGGACGTCGTTTCCGGACACGAAATCCTGTCCTCATTTATTTTCCTCGCGATACTTTCTTCAGCCCCCAAGGATTCTGTAACTTACCAAACGAAAGCGTTGGTACGTTGATAGAGACAATAACAAACACAAACACACACACAAATTTCAAGCTTTCGCAACCCACGGTTGCTTCGTAGGAAAGAGGGAAGGAGAGGGAAAGACGAAAGGATGTGGGTTTTAAGGGAGAAGGTAAGGAGTCATTCCAATCCCTGGAGTGGAAAGACTTACCTTGAGGGGGTGGGGGAAGGGGGGGGGGGGGGAAGGGCCAGGTACACACACACACACACATATCCAGGCGTATACATATGTCTGCTTGTGTCTGTATATGTGAGGATAGATACGTGTGTGTGTGCGAAAGCTTGAAATTTGTGTGTTTATTTGTTATTGTCTCTATCAATGTACCAACGCTTTCGTTTGATAAGTTACAGAATCTTTGTTTATATATATATATATATATATATATATATATATATATATATATACACCATATTTGTGTGTGTGTGTGTGAGTGTGTGTGTGTGTTTGTGTGTGTGTCTGTGTAGCGTCACTTCATTTCGTGTGACCCAGGTTGTGTTAATCACTTTAACGAACCTGTGTATATTTCTCTTTCAACAAGTTACGGTAACACATACCTATTAGCGGAACACATACGTTAGAGAACTAACTCTCCATCACGCTTGCGACAGCCACGGTCCGTGCAACAGTTGTCAAAGCCAGCCCTAGAGCGTTCAACGACCCTACAACTCCACCCAGAAAATACCACCGTGTCGCAGTATGGCGAGCAATTGTGATCTTACGTTTCCGCATAACTCAGTGTGCGTCAGCTATTTCAATTACAGCTCCGCTCTTTGGCTGCTTTCAGGGAGAAGCAATTACCTCGGAACACCTACCGCTGAGGGATAACATGCTGTAATTTGCCGCTCCGCGGGCAAATACACGAGTGATGAATAGCGACAGAGTTAATCTCCCTGTTTCGATACCTGTGATTAACGCTCAGCAGACTATTGGAGCTACAGTAGTCAATGAATTTTATACCTCTCAGAATAACAGTGAACGGAATTTTGTTGCAGACTTATTTTACTGCTTCATAAAACGGCGGGCTGAATTAATAGCAAAGGAAGAAAGTATCTTTTCGTACATGTATTTTGTTGTTTCTGGAACCATGTTTTCCACTCTGGTGTTGGCCCCTCATAAAGATAGTTTGGTAGTGGGTCAATAGCTTCTTGAGAAACTGAAAGGACTGTCAACACTTTCTGTGTTTAACAAAAGGGAAGAAGAGGAGGCAATAAGTCGCGTGCTTATGAGCATTGATACATTAATGGGATTTTCGTCTTCGTCAAGCAATCAGGATAACTCGGCAGTCGTTGTTAATGAATGGAGCAGTGCACAAGTGTTTGCAATTCTAGCAGCAGTTGCTGTCGGGCGCCATCGGTGCAACTGGTTTGACAGTGGAGTTGTTCACTGAAGAGGTGAAGAAATACACCGAAATATGGGACACATCTACATCTACATTTATACTCCGCAAGCCACCCTATGGTGGGTGGCGGAGGGCACTTTACATTCCACTGTCGTTACCTCCCTTTCCTGTTCCAGTCGCGTATGGTTCGCGGGAAGAACGACTGCCGGAAAGCCTCCGTGCGCGCTCGAATCTTTCTAATTTTACATTCGTGATCTCCTCGGGAGGTGTAAGTAGGGGAAAGCAATATATTCGATACCTGATCCAGAAACGCACCCTCTTGAAACCTGGACAGCAAGCTACACCGCGATGCAGAGCGCCTCTCTTGCAGAGTCTGCTACTTGAGTTTGCTAAACATCTCCGTAACGCTATCAGGCTTACCAAATAATCCTGTGACGAAACGCTCCTCTCTTCTTTGGATCTTGTCTATCTCCTCTGTCAATCCGACCTGGTATGGATCCCACACTGATGAGCATAACTCAAGAATAGGTCGGACGAGTGTTTTGTAAGCCACCCCCTTTGTTAATGGACTACATTTTCCAAGGACTCTCCCAATGAATCATGAATCTCAATCTGGCACCCGCCTTACCAACAACTAATTTTATATGGTCATTCAACTTGAAATCGCTCCGCAAGCATACTGCCAGATATTTTACAGAAGTAACTGCTACCAGTGTTCGTTGCGCTATCATATAATGATACAATAAAGGATCCTTCTTTCTATGTATTCGCAATACATTACATTTGTCTATGTTAAGGGTCAGTTTCCACTCCCTGTACCAAGTGTCTATCCGCTGCAGATCATCTCGCATTTCGCTGCAATTTTCTAATGCTGCAACTTCTCTGCATACTACAGATTCATCCGCGAAAACCGCATGGAACTTCCGACACTATCTACTAAGTCATTTATAAATACTGTGAATGGCAATGGTCCCAAAACACTCCCCTGTGGCACGCCAGAGGTTACAACAAGTATCAGGATTAAGAAGAGAGCCGCAAGGTTTCAAGTGTATGAAAATCATTCTCAGGGTTTTGTGCGAAACTGGATCAGGATAAAAATTATTTGTACATCACTGTTGGGCTATATCACTCTTGAAAAGCATTGTGTTTTCGTTCTACACTTTTGGTCGAATTTTGCCGTTCAAAACTTGAAATAACGCTTAAGCAACAATTTTTTTGTTGCCTTGCGAGAGCACAATCAGCTGAATAAACAAATCTTCGGTTTAAAATGAATTATATTCAAAATGGCAATGTTCTTCATGCTTTATTCTACTGTAGACTTAAAAAAGCAATTGCATATATTTAAATATTGATATACAGTAAATCAAAAAGTCTTTTACTTTCCCCAGTATATTAAATGTTCACTACTATTCCCACAAACCAAACTTACTTATGTCTTGCCGTGGTACTTTGCTCTCGATGTCTCTAAAACAATCAGCGAAAAAATTACTTCTACCATGCGACGGGGCGGTAGACAAAGTTGTGCGGTTGCAGTGGGTTCTCACGAATGTGCATATACAAATGTAGGTTAAAAGTGTCATTGCAAATTTTGGTTCCCACGTAAGTCTCAGGGGATGATTTCCACACTTGGTGCATTAGTAAACTGTTCCATATCCTCGAATTTGCTATAGTTTTTGAATTAATTAATCGCTCAGACATGAGCACAGTTTATGCTAGGGAACAAAAATTAGGCGATTATTATAGCAAAATCAGTTTTTGAAGACACAGTTCAATTACTAATTACAGTTTTATTTTAATAATAATTTGACTCCGAGCCTCCAATAGCAGTAATGTAGGCTGCTATAACGAAAATTATTCAAATAATTAGAACAGAGCCTCAAATCCCACTGTCCTCTGTGTTCTAGCAGTATTGGCGCGAAATCACAGATTGCAATATGATCACTTACGCCGATGTATACCTCGTAATTAGAACTCACACAAATAATCTTAGCACTTCCAGTTCACCAAATATATGCTTCCACACTTGCACTATTAAGCAATACTCTTTGTCGAAATAAATCGGTGCAAGAAGAAGTTCTCAAATGACCACATGGGCCACATGGGGCTTGCTCGCCACCCACCCTCCAAAACGTCTGGCCAATGACTGCCCCCTTGCCCAGGATGGCCACTCGCTTATACAGGCTCGGTTTTCAACCCCTGGTTAAGCAAGTACCATCACCACCAGTTAAGGTTACAAATTTTGATTTACTAAGATGGTATCTGTTCTTTCGGACACCATCGGTGACCAAGCAGCTCGTTAGAATGAACTTACAATGAAATGAACACCCTTAGCTGCTTACAGGCGTTGACATATGTCAACGGGGACAGATGAAAATGTGTACCTCGACCGGGACTCGAACCCGGGACCTCCTGCTTACATGGTCACCGATAGTAACTGTTCTTTCGGACATGTCCGAAAGAACAGATACCATCTTAGTAAACATGTAGTTAAGGCTCACCGGCCACTTGACCATCTTCTTCTTCTGTGCGAATGCACAAACAGTGGCCGAACTGTTACGGGAATCAGCAACGCGCCGCGAGTAATGAGTATAATGGGCGGGGCACTACGAATGTAAATGGTTCAAATGGCTCTGAGCACTATGCAACTTAACTTCTGAGGTCATCAGTCGCCTAGAACATAGAACTAATTAAACCTAACTAACATAAGGACATCACACACATCCATGCCCGAGGCAGGATTGGAACCTACGACCGTAGTGATCGCTCGATTCCAGACTGTAGCGCCTAGGACCGCACGGCCAATTCGGCCGGCGTACTACGAATGTAGTGAGGGACAATACGTTGAGAATGTGGGTATCGTGGGAGGCGTGCCAGCGATAGGTGCCGGCAGTCGCGATATCTTGTGTGTCCTCGGTGGCTCAGATGGATCTGCCGGCACGGTAGCTCAGCGTGTTCGGTCAGAGGGTTTAAGTACTCTCTGTAATAAAAAAAACTAAGTGGAAGGATCAACGAACAACCTGAACGAGTGTCATCCGACGTCCGCCACGAGCAATATAGAACAAAATGAGATTAAAAAAAAAAAAAAAAGATGGATAGAGCGTCTGCAAAGCAAGCAGGAGATCCCGGGTTCGAGTCCCGGTCGGGGCACACATTTTCATCTGTCCCTGTTGACGTATGTCAACGCCTGTAAGCAGCTATGGGTGTTCATTTCAGTGTAATTTCATTCTAACGAGCTGCTTGGTCACCTGTCCGAATGAGCAGATACCATCTTAGTAAATATATACTTACGGTTCACCGGCCACTTGACCATCTTCTTCTTCTGTGCGAATGCACAAACAGTGCCCGAACTCTTACGGGAATCGGCAACGCGCCGCGAGTAATGAGTATAATGGGCGGGGGTACTACGAATGTAGTGCGGGACAATACGTCCAGAATGTGGGCTTCGTGGGAGGCGTGCCAGAGATAAATCCTTGCAGTCGCGCTGTCCTATGTGTCCTCGGTGGCTCAGATGGACCTTATTTACTATTTTCTCAGAGGGGTAGCTGCCCTCTGTAATAAAAAAAAACTGAGTTAATTCATCAACGACGAACTGAAACGGGCGTCTTGCGACGTCCGCCACAAGCAGAAGCAACGAACAAACATGAACAAAATGATATTTTTAAAAAAGTTGTGTTGTTGAAAAAAAAAGATGGATAGAGCGTCTGCCATGTAAGCAGGAGATCCAGGTTTCGAGTCCCGGTCGGGGCACACATTTTCATCTGTTCCCGTTGACGTATGTCAACGTTCCCGTTGACGTATGTCAACGTTCCCGTTGACGTATGTCAACGCCTGTAAGCAGCTAAGGGTGTTCATTGCATTGTAACAAATTTTGATACTTACATCCCTCGACAGAAATAAGTACACCATCGGAACCGCGCTAAAAGTACATCTTATTTACTATTTTACGTTATTTTCTTGGTTTATTCTATCGCCCCTAAATCAAGTTTTAGTTTTTGCAAAATTTTTCCCCTTAGCGCAAATTTCTTTGTTTACATCTGTGCTGCGAAGTTTTAACATAGAACTGCATACAGCACCTTTCTTAGACGTAATCTATAGAGATGTACACATTGCGCTTCTCAAAATCTTCATATATATAATAATTAATTACGTATGGGCGATAAATGTTAATAATAATTTGCAAACAATGAAAACTATTGCAAGTTAAGTGTATAATACAACTCAAGAAGTTTAAAATACATGTGACGCCACCTAAAGTATTATATAGTGCCTTTATTTACGTCATGAATTTTTTATTGAATTTTATAAACACTTTCCCTTCAAACTTTGTTTATTGCTCTTTACTGGTTTAATTATTTATGAACCTTAACATATGACTAAGGCACTCGATCCGCTATGACAAAACGTTTTTATTGAGTGCTCACTCATCCCTGTAAGTTGTTATTTACTGTTTTTATTAATCTATCGGTATTCGTGATATTAACCGATTTTGAGGTTACTCTGACTTTCGCGTCTCGTGACTCGAAATGAAGATCGATCTTTCAGAAGGTGTATATTGCTGACCACAATCCACTGCCGTATCGCTCTTCACCGTAGTGCGCGAAAACCCAAACAATGCCTCAAGCTGCGGACCACGTGGCCGCCCAGCGGCAGAGAACATCCCGCCGACTATTGCAAATCTCGCGCGGGTGCGCCAAAAGCTTCCTCGAATCGCGCACCACGTAGAGTGCTCGCTCCCCACAAGGCAATCCCTGCGTACTAGATCTATACACCTAGTAATAAGAGTCTCTGTCGTGACAACTATTAAGTGACCTCCTTTCTTGGGTTTATGGGTTTTAATTGTCCTGATTATACACCCGCTGTATACTTCAAAGTTAAAACCACCTCCTGAATGGCAGTAGTTTTAGAAGCACACACCAACGCTTGATAATCCTATCAGTAAAATTTAGCTTAACACTGGTAAGTCCCTGAAATATTCTCCATTCATTCGTTAGAATTCTAAATGCGCTGTCCACACATATTACGCCACGATTTATACGTTAGTTAAAGATCGGCTTTTTGCGGGAGAGGAAACTTCCGGAGTACAGTCTCAGGAAAGAATTAGACAGCTTAGATTAAGCGATAGTGAGGCTCAGATAGTCCTTGTTTCTGATGATTGATCGCAGTTTTACTGTTAATTCATGGAACTATCGCACATTCATTTGAAATGAAGAAAAAAATGGTTCAAATGGGTCTGAGCACTATGCGACTCAACTTCTGAGGTAATCAGTCGCCTAGAACGTAGAACTAATTAAACCTAACTAACCTAAGGACATCACACACATCCATGGCCGAGGCAGGATTCGAAACTGCGACCGTAGCAGTCGCTCGGCTCCAGACTGTAGCGCTTAGAACCGCACGGCCACTCCGGCCAGCGAAAATGAAGAATTTACTTTCATCTTCGCTTAGGCCTACAAACAGTGAAACGAACTCTCCTTTCAGCGCAGTGAACTAACCAGTGAGTGAATCGAAAACCTGCTGTTGGCATTTATTAATGTATTCATAAACGAAATTCTTAAACACTGCGTGCTTTCTCCTACCTGCGTGCCTACCGACTGGATTCCCTTGTTAATAGCCGGCCGTTGTGGTCGAGTGGTTGTAGGTGCTTCAGTCCGGAACCACGAGGCTGCTACCAACGTAGGTTAGTAACGTTTAAGTAGTTCTAAGTCTAGGGGACTGACGTCCTCAGATGTCAAGTCCCACAGTGCTTAGAGCCATTTGAAATACCCATTGTTAATACTGCTGCGCGTTTAGCGCTGCGATGTCGTCGTGTGTCTAGGCACTGAAGCGATTCCTGACGCCGCGATCCTGCTTCGGGCACTCACGGCTGTCACTCGCTCGGCTGCATCGATCTTTAGGGAACGCTTCCACTGTCGCTTACTTTCTTCGCAAAAACGTAGCGTTCGCACAACAGACGTACTTGGGCGCTGGAGCACCAGCGCACCAGTGCTCGCCGAACAGATTCGATTTGCAGGTAACGTGCGACATTGTCCCAAGAAATGAACTCTAAGACTGAAGGAACAACAACGGTTTCGCCTCAACCAAACTCTGGGAGAATGGATACCAACGCAATCCCTCTGGAACGGAACTAACTATAAAGCCCTCCTTATGAAACTTAACGTTACACGCCGTATCAGACCCGTGTAGGTGTACTCGGTTATTCTCTTGGCTTTGCTTGTTGGTTCCTGCTGGAACTCTGTGCGTGGCTTCTCTTACTCGCTCTCTGCGCGGTGCTCCGGTCACTGTCAGACGCATCTCGCCTCCGAATCCTTAGTTTACGTTCACAGTTGGCGATGCTCATGCTCGTGAATCCGAACTTTCAAGCGTGTTTTAGAATGTGCTATTAAGTCGATTCATCTAAAACAAAACACGCAGATAGCTGATTTCTACTTTGTTTGTTGCCTGCACAAAAATGTTCAATCGTGTGTGAATTCCTAAGGGACCAAACTGTTGAGGTCATAGGTTCCTAGGCTTACACATACACACACACACACACACACACACACACACACACACACACACACACACACACACACACACTTACATGTCGCCGGAGGACTCAGACCTCCGGCGGGAGAGGCCGCGCAATTAGTTACATGGCGCTTCTAACCGCGAAACTTAGCCAGCGCATGTACGTAGTAAATCACACCAAGTGAAAGGAGTGAAAGTATACCATAATAGATGCAAAAACATTCTAGTAAATATCTGACCAACTGCTACTCTCTTTGTACCCTGCACATGTACATGGTATGTCACACCTGATATCAAGAAGTAAACAGGGGTGAAAGTAGGCCATAATAGAAGCAAAACCATTCCAGTAAATATCTGTCCGCAAACGAATCGTTTGCGGTATACTTACGAGGATGGGCCAATAAGTACCAGCAATAATTTTTTATAATTTATTCCAAAAATACACAATTGTTGTTCGTATTATTTTTCACCATATTAATCCAAATATTCAGTGCATTTGGTTCACCGCTGTACGTTCTTTCCGATACCCTCTGAAATAAAGAGTTTAGATTGTGCAGCAAGTCAGCAGTTCTTTCACTTCTTGATCAGAGCAGCGGCGTCTTAAAGCCTATTTAAGTGTACCATCAACAGCGTATACTTTCTGAAGGAAGATTCAAATAGTATCATGCAGGAACTTTCTTTGGTGACTGAAGAGTTCAGTGAGAGATTTCACTTTGGACCCACTGCCGAGTGGTTCGTTGGAGGCACTTGTCTGCACGCTCATTTGCCACATAAGTTGTCGTAAAACTTGCTGTCATTCTTGATAATTTTCTCCCATCTGCTGCTGTCGTCGGCCAGCTTGTCTCGTTTGTCTCAGTGAATACTGAACACGTTCGTATCAAGCTCGTCTCAATTATACAACGCAAGGCAGGTCTTTCAGCAGGTCTCTTGGCATGTGGTATCCCATTAAAAGAGCTTCAGGGAAGACAGGAGTGAACCATCCGATGTAAGTGTCGTAGCAGGCGACGTTCCTGGAGACCGGTGTCGTTCCTCTATAGATATAGCAGCAAAATTTCTCAGATTCTTACACTTGTACTGTCTTTCCAGTGTTTACTGCTCATATCTCATTTTGGAAGACTATCTGAATGATTTTACGAATGATAGAATAATAGTCTGTTACTGCTTTTTTTGTATTCCTGTGGAAGGTACTGAAAGATTTTCCCTTATTTACCACATAAATAAAATTCAATAAATTTTAGTTAGTTAGTAATTCATAGTCATAAAGCTCCTATCATTGCCACAAATGAATATTACTATCCATCTGTAAGACAGTGTCTATGGTAACTCATGAAAAGTCATCGAGAAAGCAATGTCAACAGTGACAGAGCTCAAAGGCACCTAGGGGGCTTAAACATATTTTTGGTAATCTCCATGACCAAGGGTGCTCAATATTTTCAACCTGGATGTGAGAAGAGTAAAACTATTCTCTCTTGTACTAATGCAATTGTAAGACAACTAGTATTTTAATTTCTTTATGAGAGTCTACAAAGCAGTTCTGTTTATAATAATTATCGGTTTCGTTCTATTTTAAAATGTTTGCTGATCTGTTATGGTTCCAGAACAACCCGTAATTTGCACGTGCTGGGATTAGTCTCCGTAAATCTGCACACGCTGTTTCTACAGATTCGAATACTGAACTAGCACCTCCAGTACTTGTACAGCAAACACGTGTTGAAGATGAAAGTACCACAAATTCGTCTACACTCTTTAGAATATGTTATGAAACAGGTCTGCTAGACGAGTGTACATGTAGCTATTGTTGGTCGTATATGTTGGAGAAGTACGAAACTGAAAATTAACACTATTGCTAAAATGTGGTGCATGTGCTTACTTACGTTTTCGTTCACAGTGTTTTCAGTTCAGAGACGCAGAAACATTCTGATTGAAATAAGAGAAACAACGTTCATATAAGAGCTAAAGTATGTTCTTAGAAAAATCGTTAAAAACTGCTAATAATGCAAATGCATTTTTATACAGTACAATCGCAAGTGACTAGCTACACAATAGACAACTTTTACGTATCTGATGTAGCCCCTTTGTAACTAAAATAGCTAACGTTTATCAGAACACTCTTTAATATCGTGCCTGCTGCACGGTTTGTAATATAATGAAATAGGAACGTTTTTCATTTATTTCTAATGTCGTATTTACGTTGTCTTACATTTTTCGATGTGCGCTTCTTTACATATACAGTTTTATAGTATTGTATACCTTGTTTGTTTATTCGTTATTTATGATAACTGAAACATTATTAATAATGACGGGCCTGTTAGAATTTGATGTCTTCCTCTGTTAGTTGAAGTCAAATTACACAGTATCAACAAAATAAATCTTTCACGACATGACGCTGTACATTCGAAAAATTTAATTCAAAATCCGAATCGGTAACAAAGTGTTTCTGAAATTAACTGTAACAATTCCATCCATTGGATGACACCTGGTAATATTAATGACAAGAGGGGGCAAAAGTAACTTCTAGATCGAGGGAAACTTTGAGTGTGATCGCATTAATATCAAACATCAAAAATTGATAGAACTAGACGTAAAGAACAGGGTGAGTATTTTTAGCACATTACACCATAAAAGACAAGTAGAAAACAGAATTTCTAATAATAGAATTGAAACTACAAAAAATCTACAACAAATAAAAATTGTAACAGATATGACGGCCCCAAACAGCGCTATAATTTGATGTGAGCGTGCACTATTAATAACCAGAGCAACCGGCTGCGGTGGTCTCGCGGTTCTAGGCGGAACCGTGCGACTGCTACGGTCGCAGGTTCGAATCCTGCCTCGGGCATGGATGTGTGTGATGTCCTTAGGTTAATTAGGTTTAAATAGTTCTAAGTTCTAGGGGACTAATGACCACAGCAGTTGAGTCCCATAGTGCTCAGAGCCATTTGAACCAATAGTCAGAACAAATACAGATACAAAGAATCGAAGAAACAGAATAATCAGGAAAAGAAAAAAAGAGAAGAATTGAGTGCTTTTATCTCAGTATCAAACTTTACAATAAGCGTATATTTAGAGTTATTCACATAGGACGTTCAGACACAAGCGTTTAATGAAAAACCACTAGTAAGTGAGTATAGTTCATTTCACAAGTAAAGAAAGTGTGTTCAGAGTTGCTAGGGCAAACAGAGAAAAGTGTATCAGAGAAAACGCTTGCGGTGGGAAACGTACCGGTATTTTTACTTAATGATAATGAAATGGATTCCGTTGGAACGTGTCGCCAAGCGAAACTGCTAGGAAATTCTTTGTCGAATTCCAAACGATGAAAAAGACAGTGACAGCGACCAGTTGAAGGACACATCAAAAAACACGAAGGTGCAACGTCGATGCGTTTACCGGAACTTTTGCACGGAGAAATAAGGAAAACTGAAACTAGGCAACAACTCAGATGTTTCTCCAGCAAATGTTACTTGCGAAGTGAATGTCTATCCTCTTCACTTATTCAGTGTACTCCCTCTACCTAATGTAAAAACTGCGGGAAGGAGTAGTTTAGTTTGGTAGCCAGCCAGCGCTTCAAAGTTTACCGTTCCTCGTGGTTGCTTTTCTTGCGTGGCCTCGAATATCGCCGATCGGAGAACACGTAAAACTTTCGTGTATTCACTTAACTCTTGCAATAAGCGGTGAGCAGCTGTCGACTGCAAAGAATCCCAACGGCTTGCTCTAGAGCAGGGCTGGGCAAATACCGTTCCGCGAGGGCGGGCGCTCACAGATGCCCGCAAGGTGTGTCCGCGGCTCTCCCGCACTCCTATTGCCAGGCACCAGTACCCCCACCATCTACTCGCCTAGCCACGTACGCCACTGCACCACGCAGAGTCACTCGGTGCGTTTGCTTCCCGTCGTTTGCTACTGTCTGTGTAGCCATCACGTTCGGTGTTTGTGATAAAACAAAACTAGTGCGTCGAAAATGGCCGAGGAGGAGTTAAAATCGCTGAGACGAAAGTCCTTCTAACCCATACTAGTTCGTCCATAGTGGGGAGAAGAGTACTTCTTTGTTGGAACGCAAAGCGGACCTCATGTACATATACATCTACATGGATACTCTGCAAATCACATTTAAGTGCCTGGCAGAGGGTTCATCGAACCACCTTCACATTCCTCTATTATTACAATCTCGTATAGTGCGTGGAAAGAATGAACACCTACATCTTTTCGTACGAGCTCTGACTTCCCTTATTTTATCGTGGTGATCGTTCCGGCCTATGTCAAAAGAATATTTTCGCATTCGGAGGAGAAAGTTGGTGATTGGAATTTCCTGAGAAGATTCCGTCGCAACGAAAAACGCCTTTCTTTTAATGATTTCCAGCCCAAATCCGGTATCATTTATGTGTCACTCTCTCCCATTTTACGCAATAATACAAAACGTGCTGCAATTCTTTGAACTTTTTCGATGTACTCCGTCAGTAATATCAGGTAAGGATCCCACACCGAGCAGTAGTATTCTAAAAGATGACGGGCAAGCGTAGTGTAGGCAGTCTCCTTAGTAGGTCTGTTACATTTTCTAAGTGTCCTGCCAACGAAACGCAGCCTTTGGTTAGCCTTCCTCACAACATTTTCAATGTGTTCTTTCCAAATTAAGTTGTTCGTAATCGTAATACCTGGGTCCTTAGTTGAATTTACGGCTTTTAGATTAGACTGATTTAGCGTGTAACCGAGGTTTAACGAGTTTCTTTTTGTACTCATGTGAATGACCTCACGCGTTTCGTTATTTAGGGTCAACTGCCACTTTTCGCACCATTCATATATTTTTTGTAAATCGTTTTGCAGTGTGTTTTGATCTTCTGATGACTTTATTAGTCGATAATCGGCAGCATCATCTGAAAACAACAGAAGACGGCTTATCATATAGTCTCCCAAATCGTTTATATAGATAAGGAACAGAAAATGGCCTATAACACTACCTTGGGGAACGCCTGAATTCACTTCTGCTTTACTCGATGACTTTCCGTCAATTTCTACAAACTGTGACCTCTCTGACAGGAAATCTCAAATTCAGTTGCATAACTGAGACGATGTTCCACAAGCACGAAATTTTACTACGAGCCGCTTGTGTGGTACAGAGGCAAAAGCCGGAAATCCAGGAATACGTAATCGATCTGAAATCCCTTCTCAATAGCACTCAGCACTTCATGTGAATAAAGAGCTAGTTGTCTATCACAGGAACGATGTTTTCTAAATCCATGTTGACTGTGTGTCAATAGACCGTTTTATTCGAAGTAGTTCATAATGTTCGAACACAATATATGTTCTAAAATCCTGCTGCGTATCGACGTTAACGATATGGGCCTCTAATTAAGTGGATTACTCCTACTACCTTTCTTGAATATTGGTGTGATCTATGCAACTTTCCAGTCTTTGGGTGCGGATCTTTCGTCGAGCGAATGGTTGTATATGATTGTTAAGTATGGGCTAATGTATCAGCATACTTGGAAAGTAACCTAATTGGTATACAGTCTGGACCAGAAGACTTGCTTTTATTAAGTGATTTGAGTTGTTTCACTACTCCAAGGATATTTACTTCTACGTTACTCATGTTCACGATTCGAATTCTGGAATATTTACTTAGTCTTCTTTTGTAAAGGCATTTCGGAAGGCATTGTTTAGTAACTCTGCTTTGGCAGCATTGTCTTCGATAGTATCTCCTTTGTTATCGCGCAGAGAAGACATTGATTGGTTCTTGCTACTAACGTACTACGCATGTCTCAGTGTTTAATTGCAATGTAACATTGTCTTCACAGAAGAACTACAATGTGAAGTGACATTATCAACTGCCTCATGGGAAGGACATAGTCAGTTTGAATAACGAAAAAAGAAAAGCCTAACTTATAGAACTGAAGCAGAAAAATGAGAAAGACGTACATATAATACTTGCTGATGGTTATGACATTGAGTAGCATTATTACTGTCATTAATAATATGTCATGGGCAATTTCCGTAACTTACTGTCATTAATAATATGTCATGTGCCTTTTCCGTCACATTTACCTTCTCCTCTATGTATTTACAGGACGAATACGTCATCATCCACAACTATCCAACGACAGTAGGATGACAGTAAGCTATCATGCAGCTCTTAGAGTAACTAAGACAGCATGGCACTTGGGCGATGGAGAATCTGTGAAAGAATGTTTTGCTGCCACAACAATTTTGAGGCCAGCAAGTCTTCCTATTTTTGAAACCGTTCCTCTTTCACGGAGAACGGTTTGCAGGCGCACTAAATAAATGGCACACAATGTGGAAGCACAGTTGAGAAACAGAATCAAAGATTCAGTCTTCTTTCCATTAGAGTTGGACGAAAACACTGATGTATGTGATGTCGCTCGACTTGCAGTATTTTTGTGAGGAGTTGATGCTCAGTTTAATGTAATTGAAGAACTCGTTGATTTAGTGCCAATGCATTACACAACAATGGCTGAAGATATATATATGCGTTGAACATATAACAGAGAAATACGAGCTATGTTGGGAGAAGCTTTCATCGATTGCAACAGATTGGAATCTTGTAATGATTGGTCATAAAGCTGGTATCGTTGCTTTGATTCGAAAAAAGTTAAAAGTGGTCGGTGTGAAGCAGGAACTACCAGCAATGCATTACGTTCTTCACCGTGTTAATATGCTAGCAAAATGTGCCAAACTAGTTGGCGTCGTGGAAGTGGTTATAAAGACAGTTAACATTCTTAGGTAGCACGGTTTGGGACAGACAATTAAAATCGTTCCTGGCAGATCTCGATAGTGAATAAGTCGATGTTTCATATTTTTGTGAAGTACGCTGGTTGAGTCAAGGTGTTGTTTTAGAAGGATTTTCTTTAATTTGAGTAAGGATATAGCGTTATTCATGGATGCAAAAGGAAAACCGGTGAAAGAATTGGACGACCCACAGTGGATTTTAGAACCTGCGTTTTTAACTGACGTAACCAAGCATCTGGTTAACTTGAATGTAGCTTTGCAAGGTAGAAATAAGGTAATTAGCCAAGTGTTTGACACTATTTTGGCATTGAAGAGAAAATTACTTTTGTGGGCAAAGCAACAGTCAGAAATGTCGTGCCGCTGTGGCCGAGCGCTTCTAGGTGCATCAGTCCGGAACCTCGCGCCTGCTACCGTCACAGGTTCGATTCCTGCCTCGGGCATGGATGTGTGTGATATCCTTAGGTTATTTAGATTTAAGTATTTTGTGATATCCTTAGGTTACTTAGATTTAAGTAGTTCTAAGTCTAGGGGACTGATGACCTCAGGTGTTAAGTCCCATAGCGTTTGGAGCGATTTCAATCAGAAATGTCGTGTTTACACTTCCCGGGCCTTGCACTAGTTGTTAGTGAAAACAATTTGCAACAGGAGAGGCTCAAAGAACATTTCGATGGGTTTGTAACGGTGATACAGTCTGTCGAAGGGATTTTTGATGGTGGATTTAAGGACTTAAAAAGAATGGAATGATGTCAACCTTTTTGAGACTCCTTTTCCCCTTAACGTTCTCAAATTAAGCTGGAACTCATTGACTTTCAATGCAGTCGTGTGCTGAAGGAGAAGCTGGAAAGCTTCTACAAATATTTCCCACCTGAAGAGTCTCCATTGTTACCTAAATAGCTGCTCATGTGTATAGTTTTTGGAACAGCATGCTTCTGCGAAAGTGTACAACGGAAAATTGTACTGAAATGCATGAGGATCTGCAGCGAATTGTCGCATGGTGCAGGGAATGGCAATTGAATCTCAATGTAGACAAGCGTAATGTGCTGCGAGTACATAGAAAGAAAGATCCCTTACCATTTAGCTACAATATAGTAGGTCAGCAACTGGAAGCAGTTAATTCCATCAATTATCTGGGAGTACGCATTAGGAGTGATTTAGAATGGTCATATAAAGTTAATCGTCGGTAAAGCAGATGCCAGACTGAGATTCATTGGAAGAATCCTAATGAAATGCAATCCCAAAACAAAGGAAGTAGGTACAGTACGCTTGTTCCCCCACTGCTTGAGTACTGCTCTGCAGTGTGGGATCCATACCAGAAATAGTTGATAGAAGAGATAGAGAAGGTCCAACGGAGAGCAGCGCGCTTCGTTACAGGATCATTTAGCAATCGTGAAAGGTTACGGAGATGATAGATAAACTCCAATGGAAGACTCTGCAGGAGAGACGCTCAGTAGCTCGGTACGGGCTTTTGTTGAAGTTTCGAGAACATACCTTCACCGAGGAGTCAATCAGTATATTGCTCCCTTCTGCGTTTATCTCTCGAAGAGACCATGAGGATAAAATCGGAGAGATTAGAGCCCACACAGAGGCATACCGACAATCCTTCTTTCGACGAACAATACTAGACTAGAATAGAAAGGAGAACCGATAGAGGTACTCAAGGTACCCTTCACCACACACCTTCAGGTGACTTGTGGAGTATGGATGTAGATGTAGATGTAGGTGTTTTCTCCATAATGAAACTGACAAAATGAACTTAGGAGTAGTCTTACTGATGTTCATCTGACTGGTGCAGTGCGCCTAATGACCAAAAATTTCACTCCAAATATCGAGATGATAGATGAAAACCATTGTATGAACATCCAGGATGATGTAAATTATGCCTATGTCCTATTCATACGTAGTAACCCTCCTCTGAATTACACACGTGTTTGTAAATATCACGTTTCATTTACAATGCAAATGTGTTCGTTTCTTAATCCTTTACATGTGTATAGTATTTGTGGCATGAAAGCAGAACGTGTTAGAATGGTTCGAAACTGTGTTCCATACGGACATGGCCAACCATTGCAGGGCAGAGGATACACAAACTTCGGGTATGCACTATTTACATACACGCATATTGTGCCACATGTGATTGGCCTCCCGATAACCGTGTACCTATGCCGAGTTAACGGACCCCACATACGCGTGAAACTACCTCGGATGTATGTGTGTTCCACCTACACTTGTGCGTTAGCTTGTCCATAGTGGTGTGCACAAAGCGCTCTCACAGCGGCGTGGTTGCCACCCGGGAAGTATGCACTATTTACATACACGCATATTGTGCCACATGTGATTGGCCTCCCGATAACCGTGTACCTATGCCGAGTTAACGGACCCCACATACGCGTGAAACTACCTCGGATGTATGTGTGTTCCACCTACACTAGGTGCGTTAGCTTGTCCATAGTGGTGTGCACAAAGCGCTCTCACAGCGGCGTGGTTGCCACCCGGGAAGTATGCATACCCAACCGACCAGCCACAGCGCACAGCTCTGCTACCCGCACTACGTGTCCTCACAGCAGCTCAGCATTGCCCTCGAATCTCACGGTGCCCGCAGGCAACCACGCAGGCAGCTCGCGTGCCCACCCCTGCTCTAGACCTATTCTATTCTATCGCTTGAGCCTTTTCCCGCAGTTACGCAGGGTCAGCCATCGTTAATCGGATTTGGCATGTTAATGGTTAAGGGGTGGCCGGATGCCCTTCCTGCCGCCACTTCAACTCTCCGAGACGGAATTAGTGTACCCCAACTGTCTGTGTCGAGTGTAATCCATGGAATAGTACGAATATGTTCAGAGGTCTGCGAGACGTGTAACTGAGGCGGAACATGAGGATCAGCCCGGTATTCACTTAGTGGGATGCGGAAAACCGCCTAAAAACCACATCCAGGCTGGCCGGCACATCGGCCCTCGTCGTTAATCCGCCGGGCGGATTCGATCCGGGGCCGGCGCGCCTACCCGAGTCCAGGAAGCAGCGCGTTAGCGCTCTCGGCTACCCTGGCAGGTTACCCTTGTTTTAGGCCATATGCTCAAAACTACGACAGACAGTGAAGCTACAGACTTTAGACAAACATCCGGGAGAAAACAAAGATCATGGAAACTAGTTTTAAGCCTCAAATGTAGAGTTCCATCTGTTCAGGAATCTCCAACTGCTCTTTATTACGGAAGTCAAGAGGAAGTTGTATTGTTTGCCTGGATCATATTCCTCTCTTTCTGTTCTAGTTTGGGGTAGTGAGGACGAAGAAAGACTGACGAAGTCCCTCTACGTATGTCTCAGTTTCTCTCCACACTGCACTACGCGTTGTCGAGTTTCCAATTTGAATTTCGTGAACATATATATGAGAGGCAGTCAAATGAAACCCCAGCAGCCCACACACCCGGATAGGCTCCATTAAGAAGCAATCACCACAAGTATTGACGCGTTTTGCTCACTGAGAAATGAGACGAGCAGGTCTCGTACCATAGAACACAGTCGGCCGCTGACGATTCGCTATCGCATCCACTCTTGCACTTCCTCGTCCGAAGCAGATCGAACCAAAGATGAGAAAACCACACGGTGAGGATGGTTTATTGTTTCCCAAACAAATAGCTGAAGTGCAGAATTCGTCCGATTGCACTGTGGGAGCGGGCGTGATTATGTAAAAGGATGATTCGTCCGAAGACAGTCGACAAAGTCAACAGTCGAAACATTTATTTCCCACGCCAAAGATATCGAAAATTATTTACAGAAGTTCCTGCAAGGTCGTGATGACCTCCTTCTTCGACTACATTGACCCTCTGCTTGTCGACTTCCTCGAGCGGTGGTCTAGCGGTTCTAGGCGCGCAGTCGGGAACCGCGCGACTGCTACGGTCGCAGGTTCGAGTCCTGTCTCGGGCATGGATGTGTGTGATGTCCATAGGTTAGTTAGGTTTAAGTAGTTCTAAGTTCTAGGGGACTGATGACCGCAGATGTTAAGTCCCATAGTGCTCAGAGCCATTTGAACCATTTTTTAACCTCGAGCGGGAAGCAACAATCAATGCGGAGCGCTATGAAGACATTTTGCAGAAACTGCGAGGCACCATGAAGTCAAAACGCCCAGTTATGCTGTCAGAGGCAATCAACCTTATCAGCGATAACGTTTTCCTCACGCTGCCAATCGGCGAGTTGGTTGCAAAACAATGCAACATCCTCCGTACAGTCTAGATCTTTCACAGTGTGATTTACAATGGTGACTTGAAAGAATGCATGCCTGGACGTCAGTTTCAGTCGCATGAGGAAGTGCAAGAGTGGGTCAAATGGTTCAAATGGATCAAAGCACTATGGGAGGCCATCAGTCCCCTAGACTTAGAAGTACTTAAACCTAACGAACCTAAGGACATCACACATATCCATGCCCGAGGCAGGATTCGAACCTGCGACCGTAGAATTGGACGACCCACAGTGGATTTTAGAACTTGCGTTTTTATCTGACGTAACCAAGCATCTGATTAGCTTGAAAGTAGCTTTTAAAGGTATAAATAAGGTAATCAGCCAAATGCTTGACACTATTTTGGCAATGAAGAAAAAATTACTTTTGTGGGCAAAGCAACAGTTAGAAATGTTGGGCCGCTGTGGGCAAGCGGTTCTAGGTGCTTCAGTTCGGAACCGCTCACCTGCTACAGTCCCAGGTTCGAATCCTGCCTCGGGCATGGATGTGTGTGATATCCTTAGGTTAGTTAGGTTTAAGTACTTCTAAGTTCTAGGGGACTGATGACCTCAGATGTTAAGTCACATAGTGTTCAGAGACATTTTCTAACTTGGCGTAGCCCAGGTACGTATTTATTCCGATCTTGTATTAGTCCATTCACTCGGTCGCAAAAATGCCCCAATATGGCTATCAGAATGTTTAAATTTAAGACTTAATTTTAGGGACTGAGGTCTGTAATTGCTTCAACTTTAATTTGTAAACGGTCGCTGATCACTCAGCCATGTAGCTCGCGACAGGTTCCGTCAACCTGGTGGCTAATAAATATTGAAAAATTGGCTAAAATTCCAAGGCAAGGCCATCAGGACCCGGATACTTGTTTACAGCTCCTTTTCTAATGGCGTCGATCACTTCTTCTTCCGTAATTTCTTCCATCAAGGCGGCTTCCATTGCCGGGGTAGCTATGCCGTAAATCGTCTGAGAGACGTCCTCCAGAGCTGTTGGATCAGGAGTCTCAGCTGAACAGAGGGGGGAATTAAGATCGTAGAACCCCGTGCTTATGTCTTGTTGCGTGGTGTGGCGACGACCGTCCTGATGAAGCGCATCAGCGCTCTTTGACATCGTTTATGTTCACCAAGTACGTGGAACATGGACGGGCGTTCGCTCGCTATCCTATCCTGCGTTCTTGAGCGGATCACCACCGCTTCTAGGTGCCTTCTCGTATTAGCGATGATCTGAGCGTTAGCACGGTGGACCGCCGTTTGTCCTTCTGGAGGCGGCGCCATAGCAACGCAGTCGCGTAGTATCCTGAAGTAAAAATCGAGTGTGTGTCTACGCCAAGGAGAGTGGTCGCTACTATAGGTTATCAACGTTCGCCTCAGTGCACTTTGGCGCAGTCCAAACATTAGCGGATTGTTGTGCGACATGCACGGAGGCGTGTTTCACATGAATGCCAGGTATCTTCAACCCCTTGATGGCAATCGGGGTACGACAAGTGAGCGACGTTTAATTTCTACAGGCTTCAGCTTTCCACACTTGTTGTCGCTGTAGGGTGATGACGCAAATGTACGCTGAGTGGTCCGAGAAAGCTGCAATTCCGCATCCTGGGTCCCAGCAGCGAGAGAGCGTGAGACTTAAATCCAGTCGACGAGACTGGTAGAGTGGCTCGTGAAGTGTGTGAATCCCGGTCGGTGGAGGTGAAGATGTTCCCTAGTGTCAACCATCTGCAGGTCCCGGATTAGCGTCTTGAGTTCCGGCCACAGGTTATGCAGTGGGAGTTGATCCCTGGGAGCTAGTAAGCAATTGTAGTCACCTCCAAACAGCAGATGGTTATGGCGGCCTTGGAAGAGCGGAGCGACGTCATCCGCAAATAATCGTGTCGTTCGTGACGTATGTCCGTTCCTGAAGATGCGTAGATATTGATAAGGCGGACACCAGTACTGTGAGTGCCATTCCTCTTGCCCCAGGCAGAAGGAGGATATCGTCCGCCACTATTCTTCTCGCAGAAGTACAGCGACGCAACTGCCGGTGGGGGAAGCTGGACAGACGCATGCGTCATAACCGTACATGTCTGGGAAGTCGTCGACGTACACTTCCTGGAGAAGGGCTATATCGATCTACAACTGCATCTACATCATACTGCGCAAGCCACGTAATGGTGTGTGGCGGAGGGTACTCCAACCCTGTTCCACTGGCGAATAGTGCGTGAGAAGAATGATTGTCGGCAAGCCTCTGTGTTGGCTCTAATTTCTCGAATTTTCTCCGCGTGGTCAATAGGCGAGATGTATGTGAGGGAAGTAATATGTTGTCTGACTCCTCCGGGAAAGTACTGTCGTGAAATGTCAATAGTAAATCTCTCCGTGATGCACAACGACTCTCTTGTAACGTCTGCCAGTGGAGTTTGTTTAGCATTTCCGTAATGGTCTTTCGGCAGCTAAACGATCCCGTCACCAAACGCACCGCTCTTCATTGGATCTTCTCTATCTCCTCAGACCTACCTGATCGGTATCCCAGATAGATGAACGATACCCTAGAATCGGGAGAACAAGCGCCTTATAAGCCTCTTCTTTCGTGGATGAGTTACGCTGAAGCAGGATTCAACGTAATCTGAAGTAAGGATAACTTAGCGCGCGTCCGTATAGTGTTGATGTTTATACGTAGTCGCAACACGATAAGTTTGAGCTCTATCCACAGCACCCGTGTTGACCATCAACACCCTTGTAAGGGATGTGTGCACGTGACGTCAGGCTGTCTCATTGCTATCACTGATGGTGGAAAATGATCAACACTGGTGGGGTGAATTCCCCCTTTGTCGTCCTACAGGATGGACAAGGAATTTTTCTCACCGACCTCCGTCCAGTCGCTATGAAGTACCATCGGCTGTTGGTGGCTGCTGTGGCACTCGGCACAGACTACTTCGACGCTAATGGCTGGTAATGGGCAGCGACTCTCTGCATGTGGTCCTGCTGTTCTGTGGGATCGGAGGGACTGAAGCCGTCACCATGGCGATCTGTTGGTTGGGATGTTACTGCGGCCTCTGTAGCACCAGTACCGTCGTTGGACTGTATCAGACGTTCGCTGCAAGCACTCGTCCGATGGAGCACCTGTTGTATTTCCGCGGGGAACGCTGTTTACTGGCTTGTGTTTCAGTATCCGAATGTGGGTTGATCTTTCCAGCTGCTCTGGTGTGCGGGAGAAAAGCCGCTGTTGGCACAACCCGTGAGTGAATGTTCATCCTGTCATCCGTGTTTTTTTTGCAAGGTCGGTCATTGATTGTCCTCAGGAGGGGGCGCCGTTGTAGTGGCTGGACCCGGTACTGCAGAACCCATTGTGGACTAGCTATCGGGGGCGGCTGTTGGACGAATGTTGTCAGCTTCACCTGTAGGAATTTGAGCAAGTAGTCGTCGGAAAGAATCCGAATTGACGTGCCCTTCTTGGGCACAACCGGAGCAAGTGCATGGCTGCCCGTTCAAAAATGGCTCTCAGCACTGTAGGACTTAACTTCTGAGGTAATCAGTCCCCCAGACATAGAACTTTTTAAACCTAACGAACCTAAGGGCATCACGCACCATCCATGCCCGAGGCACGATTCGAACCTGCAGCCGTACCAGCAGCGCGGTTCCGGACTAAAACGCTTAGAACCGCTCGGTCACAACGGCCAGCTGGCTGTCCGTCGTACATAATAATCGCCCTACATCCAACGATGACAAGATAGGGTGGTACATGTTTTGTCAGTTCAATTTTGATCTGACGTACCCCTTTGAGAACCGGGTATGTTATGCCCGCATCTCGTGGTCGTGCGGTAGCGTTCTCGCTTCCCACGCCCGGGTTCCCGGGTTCGATTCCCGGCGCGGTCAGGGATTTTCTCTGCCTCGTGATGGCTGGCTGTTGTGTGATGTCCTTAGGTTAGTTAAATGAAAGTAGTTCTAAGTTCTATGGGACTGATGACCTGAGATGTTAAGTCCCATAGTGCTCAGAGCCAGCCGTGTATGTTACACAGGTGGTCCACTTTTCGGCCACTCTGCCGTAAGGCTGGAAAGCCGTGGTGGCTACGTCCGGTGGTACTCTGAATGGGAGTTTGAAGACTCGTATAGTACGGAGGCCAAGCCTCATGTGATCGATAGAGAATGCCCCAATAAGGCCATCAGAATGTTTGACTTTAAGATCGTTCACATGCGCGCGCCTGATTCTGATGCACATCTCGTCACTTACTAACATGACGTAGGCAACACTGTTCGGGATAGGGACATGGATATCAATTGCGACCTGCGGATCAATTTTAACGTCGTCACGTAGAAAACGATCCACTTCAGAAGCTCGCGGCCTTTCATAATCAGGTTGAAAATTGACCTCGATGGTGGTTCATCTGTATGAATGTGCCGTATTGCGGCGGTAGTGATGGTCTCGAAACTAGCGGCGACGAAGTAGTAAACAACTACGGACACTCGCGATCGCGCGGATGGGACGTAAACAGGACGTCCTCGCCGCAACGCTCCTGAAAGCGGACTAACTAATGAAAGACGCTACCTCCAGACCATTTAAATCTGTATCTCACCGAACGGATTCTGAGCGTTGAATCTGACGAAGTGGAATCGTCTCTTGCTCACCGACGTCACCCGATCTAAATACATTCGATTTCTCTTTGTGGAGTTTGTTTAAGAGCGAAGTATACAAACGCTGAAAAGACACAAATTCCCGCTTGTAGGCTACATACAGTCATGGGAACAAGTACTCATACACTAGGTGGTGACAAACTACGATGGTATGATGCGGTAGTAAATCACCCACAGCGCCAATACGAATAAGTACGATGGCGTCGGATAACCATGTTCTCGGTAATGAGCCTTCCTGTGTGCCATGAATCTATTCTGGGAAAATAAAATATGTTACACTCCGCACGGTCTATGATAGGGCAAATTGTATTCATACAGCGGACTACATTTAACCAAAACAACGGATTACGTAGCCCCGGAGTGCATGCCACATTTGTGTAGTCGTGTGGAGGCCGTGAAACAACAGCAAGTCGGACGTGGGTACCGTGGAACAGCAGAATGGGCCGCAAGGGTGAAGAAAACTACCATTCAGGAAAGGAACATTGTTGGCGCCCAATATCTTCAACACAAGTTGTATGCCGAAATTGCGATCATCATAGGAGGAAGCCAAGCGACTGTGCAATCTATTACCAAGCGATGTAAGGACAGACATGTAGTAATAAACAGTGAACGACACGGTCGTCCACAGAAGCTTACAACAACAGAGGCCAGAATGCTACTAAGAATCATCAAGAAAAACCCGAAAAAGACAGCGCAGCTCTATCCACATATGTACATGACCACTTCTGAAAGGACATGACTCCAACGGCAGTTCGTAGCATTCTCAATCGTTCGGGCTACAGAGCGGGGGTCCCGAGATGAAAGCCCTACATCAGCAAAAGAACAGGAAGTGGCGGATGGAATTCGCGAAACAGCATGTATCCAAGACAGCAGACATCTGGGATACTGTACTGTTTAGTGATGAAAGCAGATTTAATATCGTGCACAATGATGGTAGGAACTTGGTCTGGAGAAGGCCGAATACAGACCTCGACCGAAACAACACTCAGGCCACGGTGAAGCACGGAGGTGGTGGGGTGATGGTATGGGACTGTATGTCAGCCTCCGGTGTCGGCAAATTAGTGTTTGTGTAAGGTACCATGGGCAGATTTGTGTATATGAACATTCTCAAACAGAATTTACAACAGAGTGTCGACGCCTTGGGTCTTCCTGGAAATTATTACTTCCAACAGCACAATGATCCCAAACATATGGCGTAAATTGTCCGGCTCTGGTTGCTCTACAACACTCCACACACTCTTAAACACCAGCTCAGAGTCCGGACCTGTATCCCATCGAAAACGTGTGGAGTGAGCTGGAAACACTAGTGAGAAAACATCCGTAGTAAGCCCTCTTTGAAAGAGGCTCTTCTTCGAGAATGGGAAGGTATCACGTCGGAAACTACAAGAAAATTGGTCCATTCCATGCCACGGAGGTTACGAGAAGTAATACACCGGAAGGGTACGCACACGAAGTATTAAACATGTTCTGGCTTTGTTAGGAGTGTCATTTTCTGTTGGTGTAAGAATACTTAATTCCCAGCGCAGTAGAGAACTTGGCAGACATCTTTGTATTTTGTTTTGTGAAGGCTTGTTCATTCTCGTCCTATATACCAGCATACCTGCATTGGCGACTGGTGAATGTGTCTGGTGCATATCCCATTAGTGTTCGTGGTTTCGTGTTGTCAATAAATGCAGTTTACTTTTCCACGCTCTAGTGTGTGAATACTAATTTCCATTACTGTATGTGTGCTCAAGTAAAGGACTGTACGAATGAGCTCAGATCAGCGATACCAAAGCAATCTAAAAGTTCTTAAAATGCGTTGCCGTAGCCAATGGTTTTTTAAACACCTCTTTTCTGAGGAAATGTACGTAATTAAACAAAATATTGGACCACCATGTTCCATTTGCTATCACCTTCATCTGTCCTGTTCCTCTTTCCTTTTATTACGTTCTTCGGAAACTTAAGAACAGTGCATAAGGTCAGATGATGTTTTCTGCTCTGAACCACTACCACTGTCACGACTCACGGCTCACCCGGTATAAATGACTTTCAGGATAACGTTCCATTACCCTTACACCCATAGAAGTTGCGAAGTTAGGAAACTTTAGCGAAAAGTATAAGTAGGGGCTGATTATGAACTCACGGAGCAGAGACCTGTAATTCAGTTTCAACATAAAAAGTAGCATTTTGAGCATAAATGGGTAGAAGATTCTATAACTAAGGGATTCCATACTTACAGAACGTACGCTGTGGCAGTCATATCCGTTAAATATATGGAAGTATCCATGTGGAGCTATTAAAGTAGAATGATATGTTATTAACTGTAGGTAGCCCGCCCGGTTAGCCGTGCAGTCTAAGGCTCTGCTTTCCGGGTGGAAAGACGTGCCGATCGCCGGCACGCCCCCGGCCGATTAGTGTCGAGATCCGGCGTGCCGGCCAGCCTGTGGATGATTTCTAAGGCGGTTTTACATCTGTCTCGGCGAATGCGGGCTGGTTCCCCTTGAAACTTCCTGGCAGATTAAAACTGTGCGCCGGACCGAGACTCGAACTCCAGGCCTTTGCCTTTCGCGGACAAGTGCTCCATCATCCACGTACGCGTACACCATAATCACTCTACCACGCAAACATTGGGGTTCCACTCCTCTGGTGTGAGATGTTCCCTGGGGGGTCCACTGAAAACAGCACTGGGTTCGGGGCTGGGCGGCGGGGCGGTGAGTGGACTGCTGCAGCCTGTTGTGGGGCTGTCAACCGCTGCGGGCTACGGCAGTCCCAGTCGATTCTAGGTCCCCGGTTTCAATACAGAATACACAATACTGTTTAGGTCTGTTCAAAATGTGAATCAGTTGAAGCATTTGTTTAGCGTTTTTTAATAATTTCCGTGAGCCACAGTTTGCCAAACTTCACCTGCCCCGACTGAATACCCACTTTTCGTATATAGATACTCCAGGAACATAAACGTTACATTTCCCAAACTTTTTAGAATGTTGTGTCGTTATATAGTGACTTCTTAGTTGTGGAAAATAATAAAGGTATAAAGCTTTTAGAAACCTTGCCACCATAGTTCTCTCTGGAAACTGTTATTACCGTACATAATGTTCAGAAGCCCTGTGTCATCTGTAATAATAGCAATATATGACTATCAGTAACATTATTTATGTTTTCCTAATAAAGTTATACACTCCTGGAAATGGAAAAAAGAACACATTGACACCGGTGTGTCAGACCCACCATACTTGCTCCGGACACTGCGAGAGGGCTGTACAAGCAATGATCACACGCACGTCACAGCGGACACACCAGGAACCGCGCTGTTGGCCGTCGAATGGCGATAGCTGCGCAGCATTTGTGCACCGCCGCCGTCAGTGTCAGCCAGTTTGCTGTGGCATACGGAGCTCCATCGCAGTCTTTAACACTGGTAGAATGCCGCGACAGCGTGAACGTGAACCGTATGTGCAGTTGACGGACTTTGAGCGAGGTCGTATAGTGGGCATGCGGGAGGCCGGGTGGACGTACCGCCGAATTGCTCAACACGTGGGGCGTGAGGTCTCCACAGTACATCGATGTTGTCGCCAGTAGTCGGCGGAAGGTGCACGTGCCAGTCGACCTGGGACCGGACCGCAGCGACGCACGGATGCACGCCAAGACCGTAGGATCCTACGCAGTGCCGTAGGGGACCGCACCGCCACTTACCAGCAAATTAGGGACACTGTTGCTCCTGGGGTATCGGCGAGGACCATTCGCAACCGTCTCCATGAAGCTGGGCTACGGTCCCGCACACCGTTAGGCCATCTTCCGCTCACGCCCCAACATCGTATAGCCCGCCTCCAGTGGTGTCGCGACAGGCGTGAATGGAGGGACGAATGGAGACGTGTCGTCTTCAGCGATGAGAGTCGCTTCTGCCTTGGTGCCAATGATGGTCGTATGCGTGTTTGGCACCGTTCAGGTGAGCGCCACAATCAGGACTGCATACGACCGAGGCACACAGGGCCAACACCAGGCACCACGGTGTGGGGAGCGATCTCCTACACTGGCCGTACACCTCTGGTGATCGTCGAGGGGACACTGAATAGTGCACGGTACATCCAAACCGTCATCGAACCCATCGTTCTACCATTCCTAGACCGGCAAGGGAACTTGCTGTTCCAACAGGATAATGCACGTCCGCATGTGTCCCGTGCCACCCAACGTGCTCTAGAAGGTGTAAGTCAACTACCCTGGCCAGCAAGATCTCCGGATCTGTCCCCCATTGAGCATGTTTGGAACTGGATGAAGCGTCGTCTCACGCGGTCTGCACGTCCAGCACGAACGCTGGTCCAACTGAGGCCCCAGGTGGAAATGGCATGGCAAGCCGTTCCAGAGAACTACATCCAGCATCTCTACGATCGTCTCCATGGGAGAATAGCAGCCTGCATTGCTGCGAAAGGTGGATATACACTGTACTAGTGCCGACATTGTGCATGCTCTGTTGCCTGTGTCTATGTGCCTGTGGTTTTGTCAGTGTGATCATGTGATGTATCTGACCCCAGGAATGTGCCAATAAAGTTTCCCCTTCCTGGGACAATGAATTCACAGTGTTCTTATTTCAATTTCCAGGAGTGTATATTATCACTGTCTCCCTTCAATGGTGCTTGAGAACAAATTAAATGTGGAAGTGATTGAATTGAGAATCCTGCGCTACTTTCATCAAGAGTGGGCCTAAATAGTTGCAAACTGTGTGTCTATATGCTTGCATTTATGCCTGCTTAGCACAGTATTTTGGCTGACATGTATTTTTCTGCTCTCAAAAGAGTAGTCAGGTTACTTTTAGGACATTAAATTCTTGGACTTACCTTCTGAAAGGTCAACTGTTTTTCGACGTGAGAAACTAGCACTGCAGAACATACTTCAGAGTTTTCGGCCAAAATTTGGCGAATATGTATATAGGTGAAAGTTAAGTTGTGTTTTCATTTACAATGCAGATGTAATTGTTTCATCACATTAGCTGATATTAGTCTTCAAAGTACCGATGCTGCTGCCAACGAAGAATAAAATGCCCACTTGTCTCAGCTGTAATACGATACTACAAAAAAGAAAGCGTTGATGCTGATGACCTCGAATTCCTGGCTTGTATGCCCACTGCCCTACCATTATCCGCATCTGTGTGCTCCCTTTGTGCACACCCGTTTGAGTCACACTGTGTAATCTGGTTGCTTCCTGTCGGTGTTTCCGAGTTGTCATTTACTATAGCTCTGCTATGAACAAATGATGTACTCAGGTGCTTTGATGCTGCTTTCTAGTTGCCATTAGAAAGTAAGACTTTGCGATGTATGGTGACATTGCAGCTAGCATCGAGTACCTTGGCATTCATTTTTTGCAACATTTTGCAGATCTCTGAAGTGAATTTATGTTGATTCTTAAAGTTGGTTGTTGTTCAGTGAGTTGGTTAGTTTTGAGGCACATGGTACAAAATCGGTTTTTAATTGATCTATCCGAATAACAGGCCACTTGAATTCATCACATTCCCGTTTAGTTAAACGATTTCAGCTTTTCCCCATGAATATATAATTTCTTGTTTTTCAATACTTCCTTTTGGGTAGCTCAGTATGCCATGTGTTTGTGGATGGATAAGTTTTCTCTCCTGTATCAGGCATTACTTGGTTGTCAAAATGGTTATCAATTGAACTGAAGCTTCAGATTCGCATCATAATGACAAATCCATGTTTAAGGATTCTATGGCTTTCGTGGCAGGAATACAAGTCTAAGCGAGGAATCATCATACAAATTTTAAGAACTGCCGTCAGAGGACCACTTTTGCCAATCTCTGCATTGCTTTACATGGTAAAGGGTAAATGCTGGCCTAGAGATTACGAGAGTGCTGGCTAATTGTCATATCGTGTTGGATAGCTTTGTGGCCGATACACAGGGAGTTAAGGACATAGTAAAGATTATCTATTTTGCGCCCACGTATCCATACTTCAATATCTGACCTGCTCTTAAGGGAAAAATCAATACTAATGGCTTACTTTTGCCAGACGTACTTGGAGCTACTAACCGACGTAAAAACATACTATTCGTAATAGCTGTAACTGTTAGTCTGCAAGTCACACAAATACTTTTTAATGCTGTCCGGCACACTGTTCTCAGTCACCAATAGAAACATCTATACTTACGCCCCTAACAACCTAGACGTGTTTCAAGTTTGTAGGTAGAACATTGTTAAGATAACCAGACTGAGCCATCTATTTGATTCGCTAACTGCTAATAACTTGACCTCGGTTGTGTCAGGTATAGCTGTACTACCTGTCAGCGACAGGTGAAAATTTTTGCCTGTCCGGTAGGAGGACATGTATTTCCTCTTATAGCGAGTGGCCGCCTTAACTGTTACGCAATCTATGCATAAACAAACTTCCATATGTCACACTGTCTACATCCCTACACCATAATCTCGTACATTCAGCACTAAATGCTCGCTGCTCTACTCTGTATTCCCGTACCAGTGAGAAAGTGACTTGAGGAATCGAGATCTGTGTTGTTATCCTCTTTTGCTTGCCTCAGCAAGTAATATTTAACGCCTGGATGAACAGACGCTGACGACGACATTCAGCTGTCCTAAAAACTTGCACTGATGGTAACTCGGATAATAAAATACACTAAAATATTTATTCATGCTCACTATTCTTTTTATTGTAACAAAGTAAGCTGTAACTACTTTTAAAAATGTTCATTTTAAAAGATATAGTCAGACTACACTATAAATATTTTTTGGGTCTAATAATTATGGAGAAAACGACATTTATTCTGGATATGCATCTGAACACACACCAGAATAAGAGGCAGAAGGGTAATTCGTTTACGCGGTGTAGATGAAGATGCATGTGTAGATGAAGAAGTTACGCGTGATTCGTCTGTCTCTGTACTTTATTTCGAAACTTACAGAGATTCTGATCATTCTACCTCCCTCCCTCCCCCCTTCCCCCCCCCCCCCCCCAACACCCACCTCGCATCTCTGATGTTGTTGATACATTTCTCTCAAAGCGTACGAACGTACACAAAACAACATGGCTCTGAGCACTATGGGAGTTAACATCTGAGGTCATCAGTCCCCTAGAACCTAGAACTACTTAAACCTAATTAACCTAAGGAGATGACACAAATCCATGCGCGAGGCAGGATTCGAACCTGCGAACGTAGCAGTAGCGGCTCTTGTCGTCTGAAAATTGACAGAAAGTGGCCTCAGAATATCTGTTAGCATGTCTACGTCAATGATTTACTCGTCAGAGGATTCCACTTCCACAGAGAATGCAACTGGAACAACAAAACTTTCCAGTTAGGAAAACAATCCAGAATCTTGGGATGGTAGGTACGTTGGCTGGGAGATGTATTATTTTCAGCTGAAGTTATCGATACCGAATTTTGTGGGCGAAGTGGTGAATTTTTTTTCTCTTATACTTTTGTCGGAATTTTTATAAATTATAATCTACTTATTTTTTATGTTAATTTACTATTATGTATAAAAATTGCAATATATTGATTGATATTGGTGGATATGACGAACAATATCAAAGAGACTTATTACAAGCGGAAGTTTGGGTGTCGAGTGGAATATCTTTGAAGCTAGAGTCATTCTTTGTTACTTGTAGAGTCGGCTGTGGTCGGTTGAGACGCAATCGTGGAACAAAGTTGTACTTTCCTGTGAAATAAATCGAAAGTGAATGATGAGCTTATGAGTTTTTCGTATTACTTTTTGTATCAAGTAGCAGCAAGCAAGCACATCCAGAAAGAAAAATGGTATTAGAAACACCCAAATTGAGACAGACACCGTGAACAGCGGAAATTCGCTCGGTTCTTGGGATGATTATAATGACAAACTAAGGTGGGCTCATATCCTATATATCATTAACAGATGTAAGAAAGCAAGCCATATCATAAGAACTACGACAGGAATATGATGGTGCTCTGATCACCTGACAGCGATGATTTCATGCCAGTTTCCACAAGGACACTGTTTGATTATGGACATATGTGCTACGGGTCAGCGTCAGACGGCACGCTCCAGAGATCGGGCACTATGCATTGGCAAGCCTTATGTATGGTTACTGGGGCGTTCGTCTCAATGCCTACTAACACATTACTAGATAAAGCGGACGAACCACCGTTAAAGCTGCGAAGAATATTCCACTGCAAAAAATTCCTGCTCGGGTTCTGTTTTGATGAATAAGGACCCCTTGACAAAAAATCAACGAATTAACGTCATACAATGTTTGCAGAAGATATTAGATAAGTGATCAATTTCCATCCATAGCGGCTTAATATACAGGGTGAGTCACATAACATTACTGCTGGATATATTTCGTAAACCACATCAAATACTGACAAATCGATTCCACAGACCGAACGTGAGGAGAGGGGCTAGTGTAACTGGTTAATACAAACCATAACAAAATGCACGGAAGTATGTTTTTTAACACAAACCTACTTTTTATTAAATGTAACCTCGTTAGTTTTGTTAGCACATCTGAAAATATAATAAAATACGTAATCAGTGCTGTTTGTTGCATTGTAAAATGTTAATTACATCCGGAGATATTGTAACCTGAAGTTGACGCTTGAGTACCACTCCTCCGCTGTTCGATCGCGTGTATCGGAGAGCACCAAATTACGTAGGGATCCAAAGGGACGTTGGATGCTCTCTGTCCGGGTACCGTTCTGCATACACCCTGCAGACTTCAGCTGCATTTCGTCGACACTCTCCATAGATGAGTATCATCTCCGTCTTTTCAGAGTTCGAATACACCATGGTCACAGTTCCTACAACACTACACTATCACAGACGTCTGGTAACACGGTGTACTACATTTGGTCTCCGTGTGGAGGCGAATGCAGAATAACAATAACAGCAAGCGCTACATGCGGACACTGCGACAGCTAGACCAAACCACAACAGTGCACTACAGCCACACTCGTAAACACGGTCGTCATCGTAAACATGTCCCTGCAGATGCTGCTCGCCGACCGTGGCCCATGTTTGTTACAGCACGCAACTGAACGTCGGAGGTTTCAAGCGTCAACTTTAGGTTACAATATCTCCGGATGTAATTAACATTTTACAATGCAACAAACGGCACTGATTACGTATTTGTTTATATATTCAATTGTGCAAACAAAACTAACGAGGTTACATTTAAAAAAACGTAGGTTTGTGTTAAAAAACATACTTACGTGCATTTTTGTATGGTTTGTATTAAACAATTACACTAGCCCCTCTCCTCACTTTCGCTCTGTGGAATCGGTTCGCCATTATTTGATGTGATTTACGAAATATATCCAGCGGTAACGTTAGATGACTCACCCTGTATATAGATGCATTAATTTATGAATAAGGCGTGGAAAACTTCTCTTATACTGTCCTACTTCAGGCCACATCAAACGTAGCCTCTGAAAGTTCAACGTTTCAGAACTAAAACCCAAACAACTGAAGGCGAAGGAATTTCTTCCCACCCACAATGAGTGTGTGACGCATTGAGATAAATACACACATTAAAAAAAAATCATCACCTCGGTTCCGCTAGTTCCGGAACCTGTACAGGAAACTGGACTAGGGATCAACATAAACATAATATCTGCCTTTTTTATTGCTCATGAAAAGCACACATTGCATGTTGTACCACCATAAAGCGAAACCTTCAGAGGTAGTGGTCCTGAGCTTCTAATAACCAGTAGCAAGTCCTCTTGCATTGGTACATACCTGTATTCGTCGTGGCATACTTTCCACAAGTTCATCAAGGCACTGTTTGTCCACATTGTCCCTCTCCTAAACGGTGCTTCAGCGTAGATCCCTCTGAGTGGTTGGTGGGTCACATCGTCCAGGCATGATAGATAGGATTCATGTCTGGTGAAAATGCTGGCCACTCTATTCCGGCAATGTCGTTATCCGGTAGGACGTCATTCATAAGATGTGCACGTTGGGGGCGCGAATTGTCATCCACGAAGACGACTGCCTCACCAATATGCTGCCGATATGGTTGCACTATCGGTCGGAGAATGGCATTCTCGTATCGTAGAGCCGTTACAGCGCCTTCCATGACCACCAGCGGCGTACGTCGGCCCCACATATGCCACCCCAAAACAGCAGGGAACCTCCACATTGCAGCACTTGTTGGACAGTGCGTGTAAGGCGTTCAGCCTGACCGGGTTGCGAATAAACACGTCTCCGACGATTGTCTGGTTGAAGGTGTATGCGACACTCATCGGTGAAGAGGACGTGATGTCAATCAGGAGCTGTACATCAGCATGTTGTTGGGCCCATCAAAAATGGTTCAAATAGCTCTGAGCACTATGGGACTCAACATCTGAGGTCATCAGTCCCCTAGAACTTAGAACTACTTAAACCTAACCAACCTACGGACATCACACACATCCATGAAGGAGGCAGGATTCGAACCTGCGACCGTAGCAGTCGCGAGGTTCCAGACTGAAGCGCCTAGAACCGTTCGGCCACATCGGCCGGCAAATTTATTTTCTTTCTATTTCTCTTCATTAGTTACGTGATTTACCACCTAACCTTCAGCGTTCTTCTGTAGCACCACATTTCAAAGCTTCTGTTTTCTTCTTATCTACACTGTTTATCGTTCATGTTTCACTTCCATACATGGCTACACTCCATACAAATACTTTCAGAAAAGATTTCCTGATAGTTGAATCTATACTAAGTCTTGACAAATTTGTCTTCTTCGGGAACGCTTTCCTTACCATCGCCAGTCTACATTTATATTCTCTCTGCTTCGACCATCATCAGTTACTTTCTTGTCCATATTGCAAAATTCATCTACTACTTAATGTGTCTCACCTCCTAATCTAGTTCTCTCAGCATCACCTAATTTAATTCGAATATATTCCACTATCCTCGTTTTGCTTTTGTTAATGTTCATCTTATATTCACATTTCAAGATTCTGTCCATGCCTTTCAACTGATCTTCCAAGTAGTTTGCTGCCACTGACTGAATAACAATGTCATCGGTAAATCTCAAATTTTTTATTTCTTGTTTTTGGATTTTAGTTCGTCTCCCAATACTTTTCTTTTTTTCCCTTTGATTCTCACCCAATAAAGAGATTGAACAACATCAGGGATAGGCTACAAACCTGTCTCACTTCCTTCTCAACCACTGCTTCCCTTTCATGTCCTTCGACTCGTATAACTGACATCTGGTTTCTGTACACATTGTGAGTATCCTTTCGCTCCCTGTCTTTTACCCCTGCCACCTTCATAATTTGAAAGAGAGTTATTCAACTTTGTCAAAAGCTTTCTCTAAGTCTACAAATGCTATAATTGTAGGTTTGTCTTTCCTCAACCTATCTTTTAAGATAAGTCGTAGAGTCAGTATTACCTTGCATTTTCTTAGATTTCTAAGGAATCCACACTGTTTTTCCCCGAGGTCAGCTTCTACCAGTTTTTTTCATTATTCTGCAAAGAATTCATGTTAGTACTTTGCAGCCGTGACTTATTAAACCGAAGGTTTGATAATTTTCACACCTTTGGAATTGGAACTGTTATATTCTTCTTGAAGTCGGAGGGTATTTCACCTGTATCATTTATCTTTCTCACCAGGTGGAAGAGTCACGGCTGCCTCTCACAAGGCTATCAATAGATCTAACCGAAAGTTGTCTACTCCTGGGACGTTGTTTCGAATAGAATCTTTCACTACTCAGTCAAATTCTTCACGCATTATCGTATCTCCCATCTCATCTTCATGTACGTCCTCTTCTATTTCCATAATATTACCTTGAAACACATCGTCCTTGTATAGACCCTGTAAATACTTCTTCCAACTTTCTGCTTTTCCTTCCTCGCTTAGGACTGATCTTCCATCTCAGCTTTTGATATTTATACAGGTGGTTCTCTTTTCCCAAAAGGTCTCTCTAATTTTCCTGTCGGTGGCGTCTACATCCTTACATTTGTCCTGTATCCATTTCCGCTTAGCCATTTTGTTGTTTCTGTCAGTCTAATTTGTGAGAGGATTGTATCCTTTTCGTATGGTCCATTTACTGCATTTTGATATTTTCTCCTTTCACCGACTAAAGTCATATCGCTTGTGTTACCCAAGGATTTCTACTAGCCCTCGTCTTTTTGCCTATTTGTTCCTCTGCTGCCTTCACTATTTCATTTCTCAAAACTACCCATTTCTCTTCTACTGTATTCCTTCCCCCTATTCTTGTCAATTGTACCGTAATAATCCAACTGAAAAATCTACATCCTCCGTATGAGACCTAATTTCTCTCGGTTTTCCTCGCTGTCCTTAACGCGAAATGTACATTGGCGACTACAGAATTTTTCTGCAGGCAGCCCCAAACGCGAGGTCTCTAAATTTTCTCAGTAGCGTTTCCGAAAACAACATCGTCTTCCCTCCAGGAATTCCCATTACATTTCACGAAGCATTCTCGTTTTACCACGTGTTCTTCGAGCCAACCGTGACAATTTTGCAGCACGCCTCTGAATTATTTCGATGTCGTAATTTAACGTGGGTTGGTGGTGATCTCAAACACTCAAGTAGTACAGACGAATGGCTCACACTAGTGCTCTGTACGTGGTCTCCTTTATATGTGTGTTACACATTCCTAAAATTCTCCCAATAAACCGAAGTTACCAAATCACCTTCCCTACCACAGTTTTTACGAGCTCATTCCATTTGATTTCGCTTTGCAACGTGGCGTCATATATTTAACATGCGAAACTGTGTAAAGGAGCTCACCACTAACATTGTATTATAACTTGTCTTTCCCACCTTTTGCGCCATTTTTTTTCTACACCTTTTTTCTACACTTAGAGCCAGCTACCAATCGTCGCACCAAATAGAAAATCTGTCTAGCTCATTACGTATCCTTCTACAGCTACTCAACGACGATACTTTCTCCTATATTACAACACAATCAACAAACAGTCGCAAATTGCTGGTTGCCCAATTCTTCAGATCATTTACATAGCGGGTGAGTCATCTTCCCTTACCGCTATCGTTGTATGTAACCCCCAATGATGTAAGCGGTCTTCAAAAATCACTAGCGACATTTTCGTATTCTCTCGCTCGCAAACTATTGGTCGTACAGAAATACTGAATAACACATTTCTTTTAGGAAATTTAACTAGCTAAATTTTGTACTTGGATATGTCTTTGCTAAGGCCGTAGTTTTCGAGTTATTCCAGAGAAACGAACAAAAGTAACCTTCACTCGCACCCCCGTTCTCATGCTCAGTCCACACAGGCCAGGATTTCTAATATGCTCTCCGTGGCAATCCCTCCTAAGATTGTTCAAAAAATTGTGACTGTGCGAATTGTTTCCCACATTAGATCGTTTCTATCTTCATTGACTAGCCTTATAGCTTCAAGGGTTTAGTCCAGCACTTAAAAACTTGTAAAACTTAAATCTTTGTAAATTTTACCTAACGTTTTTTGGAAATTTAACACCATAATTAAACAATTACGTCGTTCTAGTCGTCAGACCTTCTGACTACGAAACTACTGTGCTTGTGGGGGTCAAGTTTGGATCGAACTGTCACCGTAATTAGTATAGCGTTCTTTTACAAGAGTCGGTTTTCGTTCATTACTTCATTATCCTCACGAACAAGTTTAAATTAATGATGTTAACGTAGTAGCCTACCATGCTTGTGGCATAATGGCTCATTCATTAGAGTCCAAGAAAGGTCGAATATCGTGAATAGTTTGTATAATCGGAAATTTTTATACTGTTATTAGTGGGTCTGCCACGACCAACATAGTATAAGTCCTGCCTGTTGAGGGACGTGTAAGGGGTGGAAGTGCGTTTGAAGGTCATTTTCGTATGTTTTTCTTGAATAACTCTAAAATCATGGGCTCCCAGCACGAAATTAAAGTAAATCTGTGGGGCATTAATTTGTGCGTAACGAGCTAGATAATACGTAGATGTCGTACATGGTTTATGAAGACCACCTATAACATTGCGGGTTGCATAAAAGGACAATGGTAGGTGCAGCTGAATTACCCTGTGTGTAGAGAACAATAACTGTACTGTCGTACTTCCGTAGGGCACTCGACACTGATGAAAATTCGCCGTCCAGAAAAACGTACTGTTTTCCATTACTTAAAACGTTTTCGATGCACGCAAATATCTGGGAACCTATTCCATATGCTCGGATATGCGTTAATTGTCTGCGGCGTGTCACCGCGTGAAACACTTTCCGGAAACCTAAGAATATGCAATTTGCCCATTACACTTCATGCATGGTAAGCAGAACATCATGTGAGAAATGCACAAGGTGAGTTTCCCACGACCGATGCTTTCTAAATTGATGCTGTTGTGATTGTGTCCAGCACGACGAATATCAACAGGGACAATAGGTTGACATGAGTACCAACACGGACTGTCAGCACGGTTATATGAACACGTGGTTTCTGGTCTTTCGACCGTGTCCGAAAGAACGGACACCGCACGTTTATATAGTTGATTCGCCTCGATGTGCGAAGAATGCACCTACTTCAGTGCAGATTCATAAATACATGCGACCTCCTGCCGAAGTCTGTGAGTAGCTAGTATGGATGATAATGACAGGAAATGCAGACAGGTAGCACTAGATTGCCGAGGGCCGTGCCGAGATGTTGGGCGCAGTTACAGCAGCCAACGTGCCTGGGTGGCAATGGTTAACACAGCTGCCTGGTAAGCAAGAGATTTCAGATTCGAATCCCGGTCCGGCATACATTTACACTCGTCGCAGCTCATTCGCTTAATGTCGCTATACAGCTGACATCATCAAATCTTTCTTCTTCCTTTCCTTTCGCCCCCCCCCCCCCCCCCCACCTACTCATCTTAAATTTACCTTCATTGACACTCCATGCAGAGACAGGATCGCTAAGACTGATTCACTCAGCAAGGGTGAACACACGAGAGGCACTAGATACTATTTTAAGGCGAAATCCGATTCTATGTACTGCATCACGATGTACATATTCGTTTTAGTGTGGGGATTCGGAGGGTAACTAACATTACCATTGCGCCTCAACGTCATACAAGCTCACCAACTGTCAATATTGCGTATACAATACGAGCACTTTAGGGTTTTCATTTGGGAGGTACTCACAATGGAATGACACATGAATGGATGCAAGTGATCAGACAGGATGCTTATGCTCGTGTCACCTGTCAGAGTTGTATCTAGACGTATGAGGAGCCCCATATCACTCCAACTGCACACGCCCCACACCATGACGGAGCCTTCACTAGCTCGAAAAATCTCCTGCTGACATGCACGCTTCATGGATTCATGAGGTTGTCTCCATACCCAAACACGCCCATCCGCATACACGAATCTGAAACGAGACTCGTCCGACCAGTCATCAACAGTCCAGTTTCGGTGTTGACTGGCCCAGGCGAGGCGTGAAGCTTTGTGTCGTGCAGTGATCAAGGGTACACGAGTGGGCCTTCGACTCCGAAAGCCCATATCGATGGTGTTTCGTTGAATGATTTGGACACTGACACTTGTTGATGGCCCAGCACTGAAATCTGCAGCAATTTGCGGAAGGGTTACACTTCAGTCACGCTGAACGATTCTCTTCGGTCATCGTCGGTCCCCTTTTTGCAGGATCTTTTACTGGCCGCAGCGATTTCGGTGATTTGATTTTTTATCGGATTCCTGATATTCACGGTACGCTCATGAAATGGACGCACGTGAAATCCCCACTCCATCGCTATCTTGGAGATGCTGTGTCCCATCACTCTTGTGCCGACTATAACACCACGTTCAAACTCGCTTATATCTTGACAACCTACCAGTGTAGCAGCAGTAACCGATTTGACAACTGTGCCAGACACATGTTTTCTGATATAGGTGTTGCCTACCGCAGCGCCGTATTCTGCCTTTCTACATATGTCTATATTAGAATATGCATGTGTAAGACAGTTTCTTTGGCGCTTCAGTGTATTTGCAAGTTTATTTTTGAAAACGTAGGAGCAAATAACTAAAGAAATGGATCAATTCTCTAGATACTATAGTTTTTCTTAGACGATTTCCTGTCGTGAATGAATCATCTTAAATTGTCCACATCAAAATTATTGTACGTAACTTATTCCTGTTAGGACAACGAGCATATCTGACTCTAAGGTTATTACAAGTACAGCAATGAATTATCATACTCCTCTGTTTAACCAGACTGTAGCATTTTAGAGCGGATTATGTACAAATGACGTGCTAAAACCCGTCCATTGATTCCGCAACGACAATTTCGGCAGTATTTGTATCAGGACCCTAGACTATGCTGATTCTAAAACTTTTTGGACCTTTGCATTTTGCACAATTTTAAGACGTTTGCTTCTCGTTAAGTTTGTTATCAACATGAAATGAATTTCATGAATCTCCCAACCTTACACTGATGAGGTATTCTGAGTCATTTACTAAGGATCTGCGACGAATTCTTTGTCGAGACTGAAGTTCATCGTACAGGGCAACTGACGTCGCTTTTTCTATAAATGTGATACTTCAATCGACTGGGTGTACACGATGACTCTGAAATACCTTATTCTCCGACACAACTAAAATTAGTGTTATTAAGGCGCACATAAATTATTTTACTACCTTTTTTTTTTTTTTTTTTTTTTTAAACAGTGATGCAACGGCGCGAAAGGCATTGAAAGTAGCCCCGTTGAACACTATGAGTAGAATCAAAATAATCATCATAACTTAAGAGTAATGATAATAGTCTCGCCTCTAGGAATCCACTATGATACTATGGTAACTTAGATTCCAGGATAGAGACGTATTAGCAGGAAATAATGCCTCTAGCACATAGAACAACAGTGATATTTGGTACGACTACAGTCACAAAACGCTTTTTGAAAGATTAAGAATGACGCCATTCAGTTGTTGCCCATTAAAATGCAAGCAACTAAGTCTGAAAACATAAGGGTTTTTAATAAAGTGCAACTGAAATCTCTAGAATCCTTAACTGGTTGCAAGATATTTGACGTATTTGGAAACAATGTCATAGAACAAATAAGACGCAAAGGGAAAAAGGAACTGAAAAGTAACTTTAAGACAAAATTAACAATAACTGACTTATAACAGACGCTGTGGTAGGTGGTCATGCAAACGAACACATTGAACTTAAAAGTGATTCAAAAGTATTAAGTGAAAAATACATTAGACGAAACTACAGTCGTTCTTCAATGTATCTGACGGGGGCATGTGTGTCATAGTTGCACTCGAGTATGAAATTCAAATGTCGTTTCCATAGACGAACTAGGACTTAGTAATGCTTAGAACTTGATTAAAATCATTTCTTCACACAAGACAGGGTACAGATCGACGAATGAATAATATTGAATACACTAATGTGCCACACCACACCTCGTGTTAAGCTTCACTGTCACCAAGGAAATAAGAGTAGACGACACCTCCATCTTCAAAGTTGTCTCCTTGTATGTGTTAGTTTCAAATATCTTGAAACTGTTTGTTATTGACCATGCTCCGTTCACCATTTGAATTCTGCTGAACATACGATTTTTTTTTCAAAGAGTAATTCCACCAATATTAATACCACAGATATCATACTGATGTAACCCGTAATCCAATACTTCAACATACTCTTTACAAAAGCTATCAGGAAAGAATATGAAATCGACATGCCTCAGTATAGAGTACAGATCCTATTCCGTAGTGCTCACTGTCGTTATCGTGGAGAGTCCTCTCTCGTACAGGCCTAAGGGAGCCTAGTGTCTCTTTGGATACTCCCTCATTCGAGACGGTTCACCTATTATTATTTTATTGAAATGCAGTTGACACTGCGGCATTCACAGCCACTGCCAGTGATATACGATCAGTGGCACTAATAGGCTGAAGAGGATAACAAAATTAAAAATACAAAAAAGTTAGATCCTCATTGTCTCTTGTGAATCACTGGAACCTGCAAAGCAATAATTCACGTGTGGAGAGTTTCAAATCAGTCACAGAAACAAACAATGTTTTTTGTGGCGGGGGCTACACACAATTTCTAAGAGAACATGTCTGTAGCTTCCAGACCATGGATAAAACAACGTCGTAACGAACTGACTGGTGATGATGATAAATTTTAACGAACCTGTTTCAATTTACAGTCCCCCTCTTAGTAACGATGTTTTTTTAGATGTATAGTTTCTTAGAGGTATAGTTTCTTAGAGGTATAGTTTCTTAATTCCCTGACACTGCGGTCATTGTACTCCAAAATTTCGGGAGAACTGCCGGATATCTCTAATTTGATGGTATGATAGTTTGGCGCAGAGCCTTCTAACCTCCTTCAGGTGAATACTAGCGAGCAATACACTAAAACTCCCCTAATTATGATCCCTCCAACACTTGCGTGGCATTGTACACTCTTTTTGACCGCATGTATTTCTACTGTAAACGCATATAATACACTCCTGGAAATTGAAATAAGAACGCCGTGAATTCATTGTCCCAGGAAGGGGAAACTTTATTGACACATTCCTGGGGTCAGATACATCACATGATCACACTGACAGAACCACAGGCACATAGACACAGGCAACAGAGCATGCACAATGTCGGCACTAGTACAGTGTATATCCACCTTTCGCTGGCCAGGGTAGTTGACTTACACCTTCTAGAGCACGTTGGGTGGCACGGGATACATGCGGACGTGCATGGTCCTGTTGGAACAGCAAGTTCCCTTGCCGGTCTAGGAATGGTAGAACGATGGGTTCGATGACGGTTTGGATGTACCGTGCACTATTCAGTGTCCCATCGACGATCACCAGAGGTGTACGGCCAGTGTAGGAGATCGCTCCCCACACCATGATGCCGGGTGTTGGCCCTGTGTGCCTCGGTCGTATGCAGTCCTGAGTGTGGCGCTCACCTGCACGGCGCCAAACACGCATACGACCATCATTGGCACCAAGGCAGAAGCGACTCTATCGCTGAAGTCGACACGTCTCCATTCGTCCCTCCATTCACAACTGTCGCGACACCACTGGAGGCGGGCTGCACGATGTTGGGGCGTGAGCGGAAGACGGCCTAACGGTGTGCGGGACCGTAGCCCAGCTTCATGGAGACGGTTGCGAATGGTCCTCGCCGATACCCCAGGAGCAACAGTGTCCCTAATTTGCTGGGAAGTGGCGGTGCGGTCCTCTACGGCACTGCGTAGGATCCTACGGTCTTGGCGTGCATCCGTGCGTCGCTGCGGTCCGGTCCCAGGTCGACGGGCACGTGCACCTTCCGCCGACCACTGGCGACAACATCGATGTACTGTAGAGACCTCACGCCCCACGTGTTGAGCAATTCGGCGGTACGTCCACCCGGCCTCCCGCATGCGCACTAAGTCTGTCAACTACACATACGGTTCACGTCCACGCTGTCGCGGCATGCTACCAGTGTTAAAGACTGCGATGGAGCTCCGTATGCCACAGCAAACTGGCTGACACTGACGGCGGCGGTGCACAAATGCTACGCAGCTAGCGCCATTCGACGGCCAACACCGCGGTTCCTGGTGTGTCTGCTGTGCCGTGCGTGTGATCATTGCTTGTACAGCCCTCTCGCAGTGTCCGGAGCAAGTATGGTGGGTCTGACACACCGGTGTCAATGTGTTCTTTTTTCCATTTCCAGGAGTGTACATCGTAATAATGCCGTTGCCTCTGCAGCTTAATAAAATAGCAGTGCGCTCCGTCTTCTTTCACGTAACTTATCTAATTTTTGGATAATTTTGATCAATTACTCTCCGTAGGGCTACGCTCAAGCACACACGCCAAGTGCCAACTAGAATGCCACTCAAGTGCTGGCGGGATCTTAAATAGGAGAGGTTAGTGTATTGTTCGTTAGTAATCACCGAAGATGACCAGAGCATTCAGCACCGAAATATCGTACCAGCAAGTTACAGGCATCCGGCAGTTATCCTACAATTTTGTAGAGCAATCTGTACGCCGGAAAATTTTTAAATTTCACACTGCGGTTTTTACTGATTGGTCAAAAATAACCTCGTAATGGCACTATTTCTAGATAAATTGGTACTGATGTTGGAACCGAGTCAACAGATGTCTCGTGAAATACATCGAGCGATTATTGGACACTATTTCACTTACACAGCAATGAAGAGTGAAGCTACGGTAGACGTATGATTTACCTCGGCGGTATAAATTTTGCAAGGCAACTCTCTGTTCCTTCTGTCATTCTGCTCAGTGCAAATATTTTTGGTCAAACTTACTTTACAATAATTCGTAATGCCCTCAGGCATGATGCAGTGCTGCTGTAGGTGCTTTTTCACCAAAATTCATCTCGTACCTAGTCGTAGTTGTATGCACACCGAGAGACGAAGTCTGATTCTGAATAACGACACTGCATAATTGCGTAGCAGACGGTAAGTTTTTATTAATTATGGCAAAGAAACTATTCAGATAGTTATGGGAGGTAAAAATTTAACAGTCAGGGGGGACTGAAATTCGATAGTAGGAAAGAAAAGACAAGGAAAAGTAGTAGGTGAATATGGACTGGGGGAAAGGAATGAAAGAGGAGCTGTGTGGTATAATTTTGCACAGAGCATAATTTAATCACAGCAAAAACTTGGTTTAAGAGTAATGAAAGAAGATTGTATACATATAAGAGTCCTGGAACAACGGAACGTTTCAAACTGATTATGTAATTATCAGACAGAGACTTCGGAACTAGATTTTAAATTTTAATTTTTCCAGTGGGGAGATGTTGACTCTGATCACAATTTATTGGTTATGAACTGTATATTAAAACAGGAAATTTCAAAAAGGTACTAATTTAAGGAGCTGGAACCAGGATGAACTAGAAGAACCAGAGGTTATAGAGTGTTTCAGAGGGGGCGTTAGGGAACAACTGACAAGAATAGGGGAAAGAAATTCAGTGGAAGAAGAAATAAAATAAGGAATGCAGCAGAGAATCACGTAACCATTAAGCCGGGGAGTAGTAGAAAGAGATATTGAATTAAATTGAAAACATGAAAATGCAGTAAATGCAGGCGAAAGAGAATATAAAGTTTATAAAAAATGGGATTGACAGCAGGCTCAAAATGACTAAGCCGGAATAGCTACAGGACAAATGTAACAATTCAGAAGCATATATTACAAGGAGAAAGACAGATGCCGTCTACGGGAAAACTGAAGAGACCTTTGCAGAAAAACGAATCATCTATATGAATATCAAGAGCTCAAATAGAAAACCAGCTCTAAACAAAGAGGGGAAAGCAGAAAGGTGGAAGGAGTATATAGAGGGCCTATACAAGGAAGATGCACTTGATGGTAATATTACGAAAATGGAAGAGGACGTAGATGTGAATGACTTGGGAGATATGTGACAGCATGAAGAATTTGACAGAGAACCTAAGTCGAGACAAGGTCCTGGGAGTCGACAATATCCTGTTAGTACTACTAACACCCCTGGGTGAGCCAGCCATGACAAAACTCTTCCATCTGGTGAGCAAGATGTATGAGGCAGGGGAAATACCCTCAGGCTTCAAGAAGAGTATAAGAACTCCAGTTCCAAAGCAAGTGAGTCAAGGTCCTAGGAGTCGACAATATCCTGTTAGTACTACTAACACCCTTGGGTGAGCAAGCCATGACAAAACTCTTCCATCTGGTGAGCAATATGTATGAGACAGACGAAATACCCTCAGGCTTCAAGAAGAGTATAATAACTCCAGTTACAGAGCAAGAAGGTGCTGACTGATGTGAAAACCTTTTTTGTATGTCTATCCATTTGACTGGGGGTCTGGGAGACTCCAGCCGTTCACTATTGTAAGAAATTGAAACACCTACAGCCGTCCTTATGATGTCATTTATTGTGTAGCTACCAGTTTCGACGCTTCAATGCGCCATCTTCAGGCCTTAATTGATGGTGAAGGTGTTATCACGATCCTTATATAGGATGCATCAGTGGTCAACATAACCGGTTTACGCAGACTGTTATGTTAACCACTGATGCGTCATGTATATTGATTGTGATAACATCGTCATCATCCACTGAGGCTTGAAGATGGTGCACTGAAGCGCCGAAACTGGTAAGTACACAATAAATGGCAACATAAGGACGACTGTAGGTGTTTCATTTTCTTACAAAGGCGCGACAACTACCAAACTATCAGTTTAATAAGTCAGTTTCGAAGTAATGAGACGAATTCCTTATAAGAGAATGGAAGTCGAACTTGGGAAAGATCAGTTTTCTGGAGGAATGTGGCAATATCCACCTTAAGGCTTGTCATGGAAGATAGGTTAAAAGACGGCAAACCTACGGTTATAACAAAAAAAATTGAACGAGAAATTAGCCTCCAGGAAGAAGAAATCATAAAAAGGGTTTGCCGCTGACATTGTAATTCTGTCACAGGCAGCAAAGTACTTGGAAGAACAGTTGAACGGACAATGTGTTGAAGGGAAGATATAAGAAAAACAGCAACTAAAGCAGAACGACGATAATTTAACGTAGTCGAAATAAATAAGGGGATGTTGAGGGAGTTAGGATAGGAAATGAGACTCTTAAAGCAGTGGATGAGGGTTGTTATTTGGGCAGCAACATAACTGATGATGGTCGAAGTAGGATGTAAAATGTAGTCTGCCAATGGGCAGAAAAGTTTTCTGAAGAAGAGAAATTTGTTAACTTCGAATATAGATTTAAGTGACAGTCTTTCTTGGAACTACTTGTAGGGAGTGTAGTCATGTATGGAAGCGAAACATGGACGATAAACGGCTAAGACAAGAAAAGAAGCTTTTAAAGTGTGGTGCTACGCAAGAATGCTGAAGATTAGATGAGGTCTGAATAGAATTGGGGAGAAGAGAAATTTGTTGCACAATCTGACTAGAAGAAGGGATCGGTTAGTAGGACTCATTCTGATACATCAAGGGATCACCAGTTTTGTAGTGGATGGAAGCGCCGAGGGTAAAAATCGTAGAGGCAGGCAAATAAATAAATAAAGGAAGCAGATTCATAGGTACTTAAGTTGCAGCAGTTATTCGGAGATGAAGAGGCTTGCACTGGATAGAGTAATATGGAGACCTGCATCAAATTAGTCTTTCGGCTGAAGACCACAACAACAACATGCTTAAAAAAATATCAGCCTTCGTGAACATGGCCACGAAACTCTGTACTATTTCTCAGCGTTGGAATAAAGTAACGGATTCAGTGGAGGTTGCTGTTTTCAACATAAAGCTTTTGTGCCTACAGTCTCGTAATACGTCAGAACGTAGAGAACATGTGAACATATTTTGTCATTTTAATATATATATATTTCGTGCCCGAAGCAATATTCTTCATTATATACATGAAGAATTATCCTTACTGAACAAACTGTCCAGTTTTGCACTCTCAATAAATAAATAAATAAGCAAGAGCTTAAACTCCTTTTCGCAGTGGTATTCTGCCAGCTTTAACTGCATTCTTCGGCACTACCAGCATCTCACTAAAGATGATAATCGGCTTTTGGGGGCGTGTCAGAATAATGAAACTGACTTGGTTCTTCTGCGGTCACATAAGGGATCTACATCAGCTAGTATACTCATTTAACTAAATAATTACTTAGGCAACATTGGCTCCAGCCAGAAGGGATGTCGACCTGAATCAAGCTGGAGTGACAGATAGGGTCAAAGGGTACGTCATTCCATGCTACTTTAAATGCCAAAATTTATCAGTCTGGGCGGAGAGTGTGGGGCAGTTAGTCTTTGGGCAACCACTGATCATGGATGAGAGACCTGGTGAATGTGCCGCCAGGGCAACGTTACAGTACCTTCTGCAGACACACAGGGCAGTTTACGTGACATGCGATACTGCGTTATCTTGTTAGAAGGTAACACTACAGCATTTTACACGTCGGAAATGCAGCGAATGCAGTCCACATTGCTGGCTGTACGAAACATAGGTGACTATGGAATGTACATATTGTCACAGCAGGTGGTGGACCAATGTGACGACGATTGTGATTTGGTAACGTTATCCTCAGAGCCTCTAAATGCTTATATCACCGTCGCGATGCTGTACAAAGAATGGAGGCTTTTCTGAAACGGCGATGTGGAGCCACTCTTACGTTTAGTGATTTTGTTGAGCGCTCCGTTGTCTGAGTACCTCTTGTGACGCGTCAAGGGATGCCGCAACAATCATCACCGTCTGACAGTCCATGTTGCACCAGACGTCGACGCAGTGTCATTGTGGATGAAGAATTTACTGCAGAAACAGCCATTTCCTAACTCAAGGTACCCGACGCACGTGAGCGATACTGTACGGCAAAACAAACATTATACCTACTGCTCACAGTTAAAGTGCAGCTACTCACAGGGGTCCAGTGTGGGCTGTAGTTAGCATATGGCAACGTAACTCGTAGATATTCTCAGACGTTTATGCGCAACCGATTTAAGCTGAAAAAATTTAGTTCAAATTTTGGCCACTAGGTGATAATCTGGAGCTGTCAATGCAAGAAATATGTACAGAAACGCTTCCATAACTAATGGGTTAGGATTGGGACGTGACAGAGAAGGTCAAAGAAGAGAGAAAGGTATAAACGTGATATTATTAACCGCAGATTACGCAATTTGTTCAACACGAGCACCAGAGATGTCTACCAGGTACTGTACAGCATCAGATGACATCCGGTATTTGTCGTATTGGATGAGTAAGGGGTCCGCGATCCATTCCACAACGATTAACTGACTTACGTCTCACACAGGCCAACGGTAGGGAAAATCGATTGTCAAGTGTCGATAGCGATACTTGAGGGAAATGTTATGAGTTCGGGTTTCGACGTGAGTGAGTGCCCATTGCTCTCTATTGACCCTCAGCAAAACATTGCCGATTCGTCACGAATGATACCTACTGACAAGTGTTTTATAACGGCTTACAGTCTGCAGTATATTTTCGCATTCGTTTCAGTCGGGCCAGACACGTACTGGATTGCAATGGCGATTGTGTGTCTTCACCACTGTGACAGTGTGTGAGGTAATACTAAGAACTCTGTTGCCCTGTGATGAGATAATCGCAACTAGAAGTGTGTGACGAAAGTAATGATTCCCTCAAAATTACATATCAATCAAACAGTGTAAAACATCTTATCACAGGTTGTTGCAACAACCCTTAATACTTGTGTTGAATATATTAAGGAGGCGCATCCTGATTAGAATGACTCCTGAAGCAACTAAAATCCGACACATTCAAATTAAAATTACTTTGGTATTTCGGTTGACATTAATCGGGAATGTTTAAGTTTCTAACCATATTTGGCCGTTGAGATGCTTCATGGCTCTGAGTATGGCTCTCTCAGTCTTATTAATCCTACAGTCACATGACAAGTGTTGGTTCATTGTCGTGTCACAGTTTAAATTTGATACGTGCTGATGGACATTCCTCCATGGTAAAGGAATAGTTAACAAGAACTTTTAATAAACAACCCACATTTGATTACAAATTCTGACCTATAAATCCAGTGTGTGGCTTTTTCTCATCAACAGAACGTCAATTGCTGTAAAGCTAGCTGCTTTCTGCCGTTGCGCTGAGATCCTTAATCATATGCTTACCCAAGCGCGCAGTGCACTTCATTCCGAATTGACTTTTGTTTCATATTACCATCGTGGCATGATAATTTGAGCAGCCAGCAGCACAGTTTTCCGTTGATCCATTTGAGCTCTGCCTGATGATTTTTCAAGCTCTAGGGCGTTCTTCATAAAACTCATGCAGTAAATGTATCCTCACAGAAGATATTTGCAATATGCAATCGGATGGTTTCCCGGCAAATTTTTAACTTGTAGAATTCTCGGGTGTCTGCATGGTCACGTCGTAATTACTCCTCGATATTTCGGCAGACAGACTTGTTGCCATCTTCAGGTGGTCACTGATGGCAGCTGAAACTCTGTTTGCTAAAATGTCGTGCTGTAGTTACGACGTGGCCCGGCAAAACACCAAAGAATTCTATTAGATGCTTACAATGTTTTACACACTTAGTAGCCTGAACTCCACGTGACAGCAGAGGTTTCTGCAGGTGTTTGGTGCAACAATTCCTGCAATGAGGGATTAATTTATTAGACGGGTATGTAGTAATCTTGTAAGAGTTTTTGCTGTGCAGTGCCAGAGATCTGTGCGTGGTCTGAGTGACCTTAAACGGCTAGACCATCACCAGCAGCTGAATAACATAGCAGAAGAAATGATTCTAGCATGAGACAGGAGATTTTCCCACTGTAGGAATTGACAAGCTTACAAGGTAGTTTCTCGTTTGAGACTTCTGTTTCAAGGACCCACAGGAATTTTTTAATGTAAATGTCCCATAAGGAGACACACCAAGAAAGGATGGTAAATTTTTATTTATTACTGTAGATATATTCAAGCTGATACTTAGTTTCCTTCCATCTCCTTTCCTTCTCAAGCTGGATATATTTAAATCTATTATTTTCGGTTTCGGTTATTTCAACCGTCATCAACAAGAAAACTGTGCAAACAAAAAGAATATTTGTAGTTTATACAAGAAAAAATCGAAGCATAAGAACATCATCATTATATACAATAAGTACAAGATTATAGGATCAGCTGAAACAAAAGTGCACACATCTCATAAAAAGACACATTCGTAACCAAATGTAAAAATGACAAAACAGGGAGTTATAATAACCATGTTGTAGCATTGTAACTGACATATACACTAATAGTATAGCGCCCGCTGCTTCGCTCGCGTAGATTGTATGACCTGCAAAACTTTTTTCTGTTTTTATTTAGTCGAATTTTTATGTTGTTCATAAATTGCGATGCTTTCAAGCATTTCACGCTAATTAAGGCCATATAAGCATTGTCTTCTTCGAATGTACATCTGAACAAAAATGATTCTGGTAGCTGGAGTCGAAAGTATTTGTTAATCACAGCTGTAGCGTTCCTGTGGAGATTTTTCAATAGCAGTTATCATCGCCCAATAAATATTTCTTTACATCTAAGCGAGAAATGAAACACCAATTTTCATACATTTGGCTTTAAAATCCTTTTAATGTACCGGTAACGAAATAGTTTCTTACAAATTTTCATCCCCTATTGCATCCCGTTAGGGGTTGAATTTCCAAAAACACTGCACCACACATTTTTTCATTCCATAACTGAAAAGCCAAATACGAACTATCATAGTTGTTGTCTTAAAACTCCATTACCAGCTCCTTACTAATTATTTATTAAAGAAGAAACAGTCACTCACTATTTTACGCCCTTGGCACTTGAATTTTCAGAAATGCTGAAATAGTAGTTTTTCTGACTAAGAAACCAAATACAAGTTTTCGCAGCTCTATCTTCAAAATTCCCTTAATAGCGCTTCGTATCAAAAAGCCTTTTATCCTCTATTTCAGTCCCTTAGGAGTGAAATTTCGGACAATTCTTTCTTATACAACGCTTACCTCATAAGAGCTCTACAGCCTCTCCAAAGTTCAGTTCCTGTCCACAGCGGTATTCACTGGGTCGCGATAAGTCAGTGGATGAGCCTGACCCTGTTTCACCCCCTTGGCAGATAAATTTCCAAAAAGAGTAACGCATCTTTTTTCATCCCCAACCGAGAAGCCAAACACAAATTTTCAAAGATTTAACTTTTATAATGCTTTCGCAATGAAATATTTTCATAAAACGTTAGACCACATATGTCATCCCCCTTTTTAGTTGAACTTTCAAAACAATGAAATGAGTATGTTTTATTTCTAACAGAGAACGTAAATACAACTTTTCATAGAGTTAGCTTGAAAAATACTTGCAGAATGAAATATTTCCATAAAAAGTTTCATCCTCCGTTTCACACCCTTAGGGGTTGAATTTAAAAGAAGTGAAACTTGTGTTTTTTTCTTAATTTGTAACTGTGAAGCCAAATTTAAATTTTCTTAGATTCAGAATTAAATTGCATTCCTAATAAAATATTTTCAAAAAAGTGTCATCCCTTACTTCACTTCCTTAGGTATTAATTCCCATAAACATTGAAGCACGTATTTTTGTCATTTTAAACCAATAAGTCAAATATCAGTTTCTTTAAAGACCGTAACGCCCTTAGACTGTTGTTTATTTACAGTGTTACATTTACACTTGTACAATCATGGTTTCGGCTTCAAAGTTTTGGGTGGCAGAGATGGTGTACTCAGTAATGAAACAAAGGTAGTAGGCTCTGCCAGAAATATCGACTCTCAGACAATGTGTCTAACAGAGTATTTTAATACGACGGTATGCCATCTTAGGCAATTTATAATACACAAAACACTTGACAATAGCACATTGCAGGTGACATTATGATTGTGTAAGTGGAAGTGTGACACTATACATAAACAACAGTCTAATGGCGGTATGGACTTTAAAGAAATATATTATGACTTTGGCCCCATATTTTGAGAAAGTTATCAAATACCAGTGTTCAAAGATGCAGTTTTAAAACTACTTTAATAATTCTTTAATAGCGATGTTTTCAAAATAAGCTTTTACCCACTATTTTACCGGCCACAAACGTGTGGTTCCTGAAGAGGGGCAGCAGCCTTTCCAGTTGTTGCAGGGGCAACAGTCTGGGTGATTGACTGATCTGGCCAAGAGGGGCAGCAGCCTTTCCAGTTGTTGCAGGGTCAACAGTCTGGATGATTGACTGATCTGGCCTTGTATAACTAACAAAAATGGCCTTGCTGTTCTGGTATTGCGAACGGCTGAAAGCAAGGGGAAACTACAGCCGTAATTTTTCCCGAGGGCATGCAGCTTAACCGTACGATTATATGATGATGGTGTCCTCTTGGGTAAAATATTCCGGAGGTAAAATAGTCCCCCATTCGGTTCTACTCAAGAGGATGCCGTTATCAGGAGAAAGAAAACTAGCGTTCTACGGATCGGAGAGTGGAACGTCAGATCCCTTAATCGGGCAGGTAGGTTAGAAAAATAAAAAGGGAAATGTATAGGTTAAAGTTAGATATAGTGGGAATTAGTGAAGTTCGGTGGCAGGAGGAACAAGACTTCTGGTCAGGTGACTACAGGATTATAAACACAAAATCAAATAGGGGTAATGCAGGAGTAGGTTTAATAATGAATAGGAAAATAGGAATGCGGGTAAGCTACTACAAACAGCATAGTGAACGCATTATTGTGGCCAAGATAGATACGAAGCCCACACCTACTACAGTAGTACAAGTTTATATGACAACTAGCTCTGCAGATGACGAAGAAATTGAAGAAATGTATGATGAAATAAAAGAAATTATTTAAATAGTGAAGGGAGACGAAAATTTAATAGCCATGGGTGACTGGAATTCGGTTGTAGGAAAAAGAGAGAGAAGGAAACGTAGTAGTTGAATATGAATTGGGGGAGAGAAATGAAAGAGGAAGCCGCCTGGTAGAATTTTGCACAGAGCACAACTTAATCATAGATAACACTTGGTTTAAGAAAGAAGGTTGTATACATGGAAGAACCCTGGAGATACTAAAAGGTATCAGATAGGTTATATAGTAGTAAGACAGAGATTTAGGAACCAGGTTTTAAATTGTAAGACATTTCCAGGGCAGATGTGGACTCTGAGCACAATCTATTGGTTATGAGCTGTAGATTAAAACTGAAGAAACTGCATAAAGGTGGGAATTTAAGGAGATGGGACCTGGATAAACTGAAAGAACCAGATATTGTACAGAGTTTCAGGGAGAGCATAAGGGAACAATTGACAGGAATGGGGGAAAGAAATACAGTAGAAGAAGAATGGGTAGCTTTGAGGGATGAAATAGTGAAGGCAGCAGAGGCTCAAATAGGTATAAAGACTAGGGATAGTAGAAACCCTTGGGTAACAGAATAAATATTAAATTTAATTGATGAAAGGAGAAAATATAAAAATGCAGTAAATGACGCAGGCAAAAAGCAATACAAACGTCTCAAATATGATATCGAAGAGACCTTTGGAGAAAGGGGAACCACTTGCATGAATATCAAGATCTTTGATGGAAACCAAGTTTTATGCAAAGAAGGGAAAGCAGAAAGGTGGAAGGACTATATAGGGGGCCTATACAAGGGCGATGTACTTGAGGACAATATTATGGAAATGTAAGAGGATGTAGATGAAGATGAAATGGGAGATATGATATTGCATGAAGAGTTTGACAGAGCACTGAAAGACCTGAGTCGAAACAAGGACCCGGAGTACACAATATTCCATTAGAACTACTGACAACCTTGGGAGAGCCGGTCCTGACAGAACTCTACCATCTGGTGAGCAAGATGTATGAGACAGGCGAAATACCCTCAGACTTCAAGAAGAATATAATAATCCAAATCCCAAAGAAAGCAGGTGCTGACAGATGTGAAAATTACCGAACTATTAGTTTAATAAGTCACAGCTGCAAAATACTAACACGAATTCTATACAGACGAATGGAAAAACTAGTAAAAGCCGACCTCGGGGAAGATCAGTTTGGATTCCGTAGAAATGTTGTAACACGTGAGGTAATACTGACCCTATGACTTATCGTAGAAGAACGATTAAGGAAAGGCAAACCTACGTTTCTAGCATTTGTAGACTTATAGAAAGCTTTTGACAATGTTGATTGGAATACTCTCTTTCAAATTCTGAAGGTGGCAGGGGTAAAATATAGAGAGAGAAATGCTATTTACAATTTGTACAGAAAGCAGATGGCAGTTATAAGAGGCGAGGGGTATGAAAAGGAAGCTGTGGTTGGGAAGGGAGTGAGACAGGGTTGTAGCCTATCCCCGATGTTATTCAATCTGTATATTGAGCAAGCAATGAAGGAAACAAAAGAAAAGTTCGTAGTAGGTATTAAAATCCATGGAGAAGAAATAAAAACTTTGAGGTTCGCCGATGACATTGTAATTCTGTCAGAGACAGTAAAGGGTTTGGAAGAGCAGTTGAACGGAATGGACAGTGTCTTGAAAGGAGGGTATAAGATGAACATCAAGAAAAGCAAAACGATGATAAAGGAATGTAGTCGAATTCAGTCGGGTGATGCTGAGGGAATTAGATTAGGAAAAGAGACACTTAAAGTAGTAAAGGAGTTTTGCTATTTGGGCAGCAAAATAACTGATGATGATCGAAGTAGAGACGATATAAAATGTAGACTGGCAATGGCAAGGAAAGCGTTTCTGAAGAAGAGAAATTTGTTAACATCGAGTATAGATGTGTCCGGAAGTCGTTTCCCAAAGTATTTGTATGGAGTGTAGCCATGTATGTAAGTGAAAAGTGGACGATAAATATCTTAGACAAGAAGATAATAGAAGCTTTCGAAATGTGGTGATACAGAATGCTGAAGATTAGATGGGTTAATCGCATAGCTAATGAGGAGGTATTGAATAGAATTGGGGAGAAGAGGAGCTTGTGGCACAACTTGACTAGAAGAAGGGATCGGTTGGTAGGACATGTTCTGAGACATCGAGGGATCACCAATTTAGTATTGGAGGGCAGCGTGGAGGGTAAAAATCGTAGAGGGAGACCAAGAGATGAATACACTAAGCAGATTCAAAAGGTTGTAGGTTGTAGTATTTACTGGGAGATGATGAAGCTTGCACAGGATAGAGTAGCATGGTGAGCCGCATCAAACCAGTCTCAGGACTGAAGACTACAACATAGGGCTATATTTCCAAAAATGATGAAACATTATTTCTTTATAACTGAGTGAGAAACGCATACCAATCTCCGTAGGTCTAACTTCAAAATTGCCTTTATAGCAAGATTAAAAAGAAACGCCTTTCCTGGTTTCACACTCTTAGGTTTGGAATTCCGAAGAATTCCTACTTGAACGACGACTTCAGAAATGACCTACACGTTATCCATATTTCAAGTTTCTGTCTTTAACGGTTTCGGCTGGGCGATGAAAATAATATCACAGAGTTAAAATATTAGTTGCTTTGCACTACAGTCTTTGGTGAAGTCAGACGGAACACTAGTTAAAAATAGTAATTTCAATGTTGGGATCATGTAGTTGCTATTAGCAAACTGCAAGCAATGAGTATAGCCTAAGGAAAACAAAGGCTAGGCGACACTATCTTCCAGAACATGACAATAAAGTCCCATGTACATGCGAAAATAATCTCTTGTTAGCCCCATATAATGGCATAATAATAACCTCGCATAACGAGATTTGTAAGTAGCAATTACTATAATTGAGCTGATCATTCAATAAAGAAATGTCTAGATTACAAATTACCGTTACATTATCAAGGGTCATGTTTATCAATTATCACTAATAAAACGGAAAGTCAGTAACCCAGTGAATTTTTGTCAAATCACTTAGATGGATAAAATAGTGCGCATTTGCATAATAATCAGGAAAATAGATCATATTATTTTGCACCTTAGACATCAAGTGCTAAAAAATAGTGAGGTTACATTATTACATACATATTACACAAAGTAAATACACAATTTTAGACATAGAAATCTCAGGAAGGTATATTAAGTAACGAACCTAAATTACAGGTCAATAATACATGCGCATAGCTTAACGTACACATCACGCTACAGCTGACATGAAATTAAGACTTTGGGTTGCAAATAATGTAAGACCTTCACTTCAGGCAACAACTGAATTTTACATTGGGTGCGAATGATGATAAATGGAAACTACAATATTTACTTTAAGACCTTGGGCTGCAAATAATGTAAGGTATTCACCTCAGACTACAGCTGAATTTTACATTGGGTTCGACTAAAGAGATACGTCTCAGTGATACAGCAAACACAAATATTATTTGCATACCATTGTGTCAGTTATACCTACAGACTAATAATACTGAAATTGTATGGAAATAGAAACACGGAGTGGTCCATAAAAAAACTAATTAAGCGTTCGTTCTATCTTACCGTTGATGATGGTCGAAATAACTGATATTGGACAAAAATAAATATACACAGGGGATGGCAAAAAAATGCTTTTCTGTAGATAACTTACAGCTGTAGCTAGTTTCCTACACAAATTTTTAGGTTTCAGTTCTGTTCTGATGTATTAAGTGACAGCTGATTAACAGCTGTGCCACCTGCCTTCCGTGGTTCAAATGCCGTTCTAGTCACAGACATTTTGCGAAACTGTTTAAGGTCAATGCTGATGTGCTTCCTTTGGAATGTGCACGGCCAGTTTTCTTCCTCTTCCTTTCCGAGGCTGCACTCTGCCCCTAATGACCCCGACGTCAGTGCGGCTCTTGACATTCCTTCTTTCCTTCGGTTTAGAGTCCTCTCTTCAGAGAAGGGTAAGTGCAATATGAATATAGCTGACGAGAATGTAAAGAACCTGTGACACAGCCGTAACGGAAAAAACAATCCACTGGACAGATGCGCATTTTCCATCATCCTTGTTAAAATGTGCCTGAGGCCGCATCGAGCGTCTCCAAGGAATAATGGCGAACGCCATTAGACTAATAGCATCATGCTTACGGCGGGCCGAAGAAGACGGGCGTTCGGCTAAAAGCCTTTGGGGAGTGGAGCTCGCACTGAAAGCATGAAAGAGACTCCGCAATTGCTTTGGCCAATGTTTCCACTGCGCGGTCACGATCACTCGCAGTTCATCTCTCGCCGTGTTGATCCACTCGCCGATATCGTCCAACGATTTAAGCACTGATCGACTGCGTACGAGCGGCGGCTCAAGATAACTAAGTCAGAGTTTTGAAAGTTATCCCGTCGGACAGAATCATCTTGTAACATTGTTGTTACTGTTTTTATATTCCGGAAAAAAAGAATTCTTCTAACACATAATCAAGTAGGACGTTTGAATTCTTCATCGTCCATGAAATGACGATCCATCATTTCTAACTCCAGGTTGGGACACCAGTGTTAGTTCGAAAAGGAAAGTGAAGCGAATAGGGTGCATGGTAGCGTAGTTGGAAACACACGGTCCTAACTTTTTAGCCACATCTTAGGACATATGCAACAGTTCAGCGAACCAGAACAAATGTCTCTGGTCAACTTTCCATGGACTTCCATTTCAATCGTCTCCTTTAGCTCACACTGATTGGAGAGTTTCATCGGGAAGAGTAGAGCCGCCACGTGCTATTACTGTTGTGTACATAGTTCCTCGTAGTCAGCGCGTACACAACTTTCCCACTAGAGCGCGCCCCGCTAAGCACAACAGCGCAGGCGCAGCGCTCGTCCGTCTCCGCACTACGAGATGGCGCTGTCTTAGAGACGGACCAAATTCTGCTTCCGCCGATCCGCGTATTAATATGTAATGCAGCCAACGAGATTGTTGCTAACGTAGAACCTTTTCTCCTCGCGGATCACACTCGCGCAGTGATACCTGAACGCGCGAGCTTTTATAATGAGTGGACAGACCTCCGATCAGTCAGTCTGCATTAGTCTGCATTTGTCTGTACCAGTCTCCAGTCAAGTTTCAATCTGCGCCAAATAAGATTATCATATTCCTGTACATAGTCATGAAGAGAAATGTATAGACACTTTGACAAGTATCAGAGATATGTGAGAATAAAATTAACGTACCAGGACCCAAGGAACTTCAGATTGTCAATTGTAAATAGCATCCAGAATCAAGTTAAGTTAGCTTTATGATTATTATGACACTCCTGGAAATGGAAAAAAGAACACATTGACACCGGTCTGTCAGACCCACCATACTTGCTCCGGACACTGCGAGAGGGCTGTACAAGGAATGATCACACGCACGGCACAGCGGACACACCAGGAACCGCGGTGTTGGCCGTCGAATGGCGCTAGCTGCGCAGCATTTGTGCACCGCCGCCGTCAGTGTCAGCCAGTTTACCGTGGCATACGGAGCTCCATCGCAGTCTTTAACACTGGTAGCATGCCGCGACAGCGTGGACGTGAACCGTATGTGCAGTTGACGGACTTTGAGCGAGGGCGTATAGTGGGCATGCGGGAGGCCGGGTGGACGTACCGCCGAATTGCTCAACACGTGGGGCGTGAGGTCTGCACGGTACATCGATGTTGTCGCCAGTGGTCGGCGGAAGGTGCACGTGCCCGTCGACCTGGGACCGGACCGCAGCGACGCACGGATGCACGCCAAGACCGTAGGATCCTACGCAGTGCCGTAGAGGACCGCACCGCCACTTCCCAGCAAATTAGGGACACTGTTGCTCCTGGGGTATCGGCGAGGACCATTCGCAACCGTCTCCATGAAGCTGGGCTACGGTCCCGCACACCGTTAAGCCGTCTTCCGCTCACGCCCCAACATCGTGCAGCCCGCCTCCAGTGGTGTCGCGACAGGCGTGAATGGAGGGACGAATGAAGACGTGTCGTCTTCAGCGATGAGAGTCGCTTCTGCCTTGGTGCCAATGATGGTCGTATGCGTGTTTGGCGCCGTGCAGGTGAGCGCCACAATCAGGACTGCATACGACCGAGGCTCACAGGGCCAACACCCGGCATCATGGTGTGGGGAGCGATCTCCTACACTGGCCGTACACCTCTGGTGATCGTCGAGGAGACACTGAATAGTGCACGGTACATCCAGACCGTCATCGAACCCATCGTTCTGCCATTCCTAGACCGGCAAGGGAACTTGCTGTCCCAACAGGACAATGCACGTCCGCATGTATCCCGATCCACCCAACGTACTCTAGAAGGTGTAAGTCAACTACCCTGGTCAGCAAGATCTCCGGATCTGTTCCCCATTGAGCATGTTTGGGACTGGATGAAGCGTCGTGTCACGCGGTCTGCACGTCCAGCACGAACGCTGGTCCAACTGAGGCGCCAGGTGGAAATGGCATGGCAAGCCGTTCCACAGGACTACATCCAGCATCTCTACGATCGTCTCCATGGGAGAATAGCAGCCTGCATTGCTGCGAAAGGTGGATATACACTGTACTAGTGCCGACATTGTGCATGCTCTGTTGCCTGTGTCGATGTGCCTGTGGTTCTGTCAGTGTGATCATGTGATGTATCTGACCCCAGGACTGTGTCAATAAAGTTTCCCCTTCCTGGGACAATGAATTCACGGTGTTCTTATTTCAATTTCCAGGAGTGTATTTTAATAAATGTGTGAGAAAATTAATCTAGTTCTGTTTAAAGTTGGTCACCGTCGATCTGCTACTCTAAACGTCCAAGTGGCATTTCTATCGTCTGACCTAATGGCAGAAGATAAACACGGCACGATAAGACCACGAGACATATTGCTGCACTCTCCTACTTTGTTAGAGCGACTAGTCAAATAATCTGATGGTGTGTGTACCGAAGGTCTTACAATGCGCACACCACAATTACCTTGATGGTTCCTCGTTTTAGGGATTCTCATAGTGGGATACAGGGAGTATGGTAGCCTAGTTGGAAACACAGGATCCTAAGTTTCTAGCCACATCTTAGGACATATGCAACAGTTCAGCGAACCGGAACAAATGTCTCTGGTCAACTTTCCATGGACTTCCATTTTAATCGCCTCCTTTAGCTCACACTGATTGGAGAGTTTCATCAGGGAGAAGAGAGCCACCACGTGCTATTACCTTGACGGTTCCTCGTCTTAGGGATTCTTATAGTGGGATCAAGTTTTATCGTATATCAATAACCTAGCTGAAATATCCTTGGAGAAATCAAAAAGGACGAATATTGGTGTGGATGTCATCCCACTTCAAATATTTCGGGACTCGCCGGAGATTCATGGTGCCAAGGATATTGCTAAAAAAGAACTCAATATTCCTAGGAGATGTTCAGTATCTATACTATCTCTGAGCTTTGTGAGTCAGTGCTAAAGCCTTTTCCTTATCGGAAAGTCTATGTTTCAAGTGTCTTACGTGTGACTTTACACTTACTTCAACTCTGGCGATGTGTCTCTTTTTGTTTTTTCTTTCTGAGTGGCACCGTGGTCTACGTTGTATTGTAGGTCCCTCAGTCTAAGCCTCGGTAGACAGTTGACAGGTTTCCAATAGGACCATGAGTGTTAAATATCAGTCTTAGGATGGATGACACCTTTACCTGCCTGACGCTTCAGTCTGTAACCGCGCGACCGCTATGGTCGCATGTTCGAATCCTGCCTCAGGCATGGATGTGTGTGATGTCCTTAGGTCAGTTAGGTTTAAGTAGTTCTAAGTTCTAGGGAACTCATGACCTCAGAAGTTAAGTCCCATTGCGGTCAGAGCCATTTGAACCATTTTTACCTGCCTGAAACTCTGCCAGAGTTAAAACTCCTTTTTAAGCATCAATATGGACCAAAATAGGACTGAATATCTGAACTGGTGCCGTCTGCAGTACACTGTGTCGTTAATGAAGAACATGCGCCTGGTATGCACTACATCCTCGGCCCTCTAATATCGATAGTATCGACTGTGTTTGTCTCTGCCCCTTTTATATGTTGCTAGAGGATGCTCGACCCAAAGCGGGCAAGTAGGCAGTGGCGGAGTGCATATAGGCGCGTGTTCGGATAGTTATTAGGAAAATTGTTGACAGCGAAGTGGACAGTTGGGGGGAACAGGTGTGTCGAAGACTTGTGACCACTCTATTGGGCTGAACATAGCTGGAAGGTGACATCCTGGTCTGTTGAGTGCTACTGGTGCCACCAAGCTGGTTGGAGTTTAACCGTCTGCTACTTGACCGTTGGTGGAAGCAAGACTGCTTGGGGAATGGTTGCGTGCTCTTAATGTGGACCATATGGTGAATTTTCATAATGAACGGCAATCTTTTTAAGGGGGGACTCCGTCAGCATTTACGTGCACCACGACTACAACACCAGTATTACTAACAAAAGCAAGGACAGCATTGGCCGGTCAAGTAGAAATCTTTACATTGTTGCAAATCGATTTCAATCTCTGCCTGACCATCAGCGCTGTGGATAAAACGAAAATACAATAATCACACTGCATTACAACATATTACATCTGCCCTACTAGACAAGTAATAACGCATAGTTCATCAGCATACTCAGTATTAAAGCCCTGTGGACTGATAAATAGGCAGGAAAACTGCAATATCTTCACATTTAAGTAAAGAGTACTTGTCGGAGCGAAGGTACAAATGCAACAGGGCTAACTGCTTACAGGAACCTAAGCAGCTATGGTCATTGCCAGACGCAACAGTGCCCTCTTTAATGATCATTATTACGAAGTGTTTTGTTAATTAAAATAGAAGATCTAACGAAATACAGTAACTAATCCATGCACACATCTAGAACCTTAAACGTAAAAGTGTATAGCATTACTTTCTGAAATTACAAAAGTGACAGTGCTCACGCCTTCGGGCGCGTTTCAGGAACAGTAGGTGCTGTAGCATGAACCACACTAGCACATAGTATCGAAACCATTACATTAACATAATACAGAAATAACTGTAGCAAAACCAAAAGAATCGGGTGACACTACTATGCCCTTTGACATCAATTTTTATGTTAATACAAATCCAAATGCCTTTTTGACGGACGATGTTTAAAATACATGTAGTATGTTATAGCGCATTCTGATTATTTTATTCTGGTTTTATCTACAGCACCGATGATGTTCACGCACTGGTTAAAAGTGATTTTCAGCAGAAATGAAGATTTCTCTCTGAACGAACAATACTGATTCTTCTTTTGTTTGGACATTACAATTGTTCTCAACCGATGTGCGAACCACTGCATCCTGGTTCCTTTCGGATCTAGCTGTTATTTGTGGTCATTCCTGCTCGTATTTTGCTACTAGCCTGTTTGCTGGACACGTATTCCCTATTTGTGCCGAACATGAATTACATGAACTGTCCACCAGATGGCATACGCCATCATCGGATCAAAATGGACATCGTCTTTCCTGGTAAACTAAGTTCTCTCGTAGTGTATTTCAAATGTATATGATTTAATGCACTGGTTTCTTCTAAATCCCGCTGAAGTACGTCTAAGCAACATCATATAAAGGCGGCCATTGATTTAAGTTGATGTTTGTTCCGACATTAAGCCGTAAAGCTCTCTGCGTTAATAAGCCTGATAACCTATCTGCCTGTGGAGAAATGTTCTCTCATAAGCTCAAGTACCTTCGTAATGGTCATTAATTCCATATAAATCCTGAAGCACCTTCACCAACTGTGAAGTTTGTTGCATGGCCACTAGTCATTAATCCAATTACACTGTATCTGTCATAAAGGCTAGTAAAATTCCTTGTAGTAATATTATGTTTTCTTAAGAATGGTGAGTGTTGCCGTAAACTGGGCCATGTGGCCGAAGTATCGTGTTCCTTAGTGAAAACTGTGTGTTAAATTGTTTTACTTGAAATGGTTTTCCCATGGTAGATACATATGGTTGCCCCTAAGATGTTTGTGCAGCTGCTAATTACAGTTATTCGCTTTATCAGTTGTGAAAAGTACCTTTCTGTATCTGATAGTAAACTTCTGTTCAAGTATTTTTTATTTCATGGTTCCTACAGTTTGCCACGCCCAAACAAGCTCCATATTGTTCGGCATCCCAAAACTTTCCAGTGGGCTACCCGATGCCATGCATATCTTTTACTGCGTATGTGACTTCGCCCACAACAGTCAAATAATTGGGAGAATCACGTGTTACCAGATCTGTTGGAGCGGCTCAGTATGAAGTTGTTTCTTTCGGTAAAATTCTCAGCACTGAGGCGGCACATACACTTTTCGCCAATAAAGGATGATTTCCAAAACTGTGGTCATTTGAACATCCTGGCTTGAACCAATCCGTTGCTAAAATAATTAATAAAAGTCGTATGAAACAGCGGCCAAGAACTTCTGATATAAGCAATCTTGTCAATGTGGAGGAGTGGACAGAGGTTTCCGGGATCGTCTTGTTTCTGCGATGACAAACATCCCATAAACGACAAAAGAATAAGTCGTTTTCAGCGACATAGAAGGCAATGTAAACATACAGTGTGTATCTAGAGGACATGTGGTCCATATTTGAAAAATAAAAATAAAATAAAATTAAATAAAAATAAAAAAAGTTAAAAGTCTGGAAAATCACACGACTGGAAAAAAAAAAATCTGCATTAGTCCTGCGTTCAGATCTTTTGGAGGAGACCAGCTGGGGGAAATGACAATCAGATAATAAAGAGGACTGGATAATCAATGAAAGACCAACGATGTAGGAGTCGGATTTGGAAATGTCAAACTCTGAATATGGTGTAGAAGTTAAAATATGTGAAAGGAAAACGCAAAAGGTCAGTTCAGACACTGTGGGGGTTAGCAAAAAGAAATGGAAAGGAGAGACATATATCTGAGCAAACGAATAAAGTTAAATAACAGCAGTAGCAAATGGAGTAACGAGAATAGAATCTGTAGTGATGAGAAAAGTAGGGTGTGGAGTGAGTTCCTGTTAACAGTTTCAGTGATGGCATTTATTTATTTTTTGAGTCACCAATCCAATTCCTCAATTATTTGCAGGATGTATTCCAACATCAGTATTCCTGTAAGATTTTGTACCCTCTATAGCTCCCCATAGTGCCATGGAAGTCATTCCCTGATGTCTTAGTAGATGTTCTATCATCTTGTCCCTATTTCTTCTCAGTGTTTCCATTACTTCCTTTCTTCTTCAGTTCTCTGGAGAACCTCCTTATCTTATTAGTCCACCTAATTTTCAACATTCGTCTGCAGCACCACATCTCAAATGCTTCGAATGTCCTCAGCTCTGGTTTCCCACACTCCATGGTTCGCAACCGTACAATGCTGTGCTCCAAACGTACATTCGCAGAAACCTTTTCCTCAAGTTAACGTCTATGTTTGGTACTAGTAGACTTCTTTTGGCCAGAAATTCCATTTTATTCAGCGCTAGTCTGCTTTTAATGTCCTCCTTGCTCCGTCATGGATTATTTTGCTGCCTAGTTAACAGAATCCCTAAACGTCCTCTACTTCGTGCCTATCAATCATAATGATAAGTTTCTTACATTTCTTACTTCTGCTACTTCCCGTTACTTTCCTCTTTCATGGATTTATTCTCAATCCATATTTTGTCCTCATTAGACTGATCATTCCGTTTAACAGATACTGTAATTCTTCACCACTTTCATTGAGAACAACAATGTCATCAGCGAATCGTGTCATTGACATCATAAATTTTATTCCTACTCCTTAGCCATTCTTTTATTTCCGTCATTGGTCCTTCGATGTGTAGATTCAATAGTAAGTGCGAAAGACGACATCCCTGTCTTATACTCCTGTTCATTTCTGCACTTCCTTCTTGTTATTCCCTCTTGGTTCTTGTGGTACCGTCTTTCCCTATAGTTTGCCCCAATTTTTCTCTGAATTTCGAACATCCTGTACCATTTTACATTGTCGACCACTTTTTCCGGGTTGACGAATCCTATTAAAGTGTCGATTTTTCTTCATTCTTGCTTCCACTGCCAACCACAACGTCAGAATTGCCTCTCTGGTGCTTTTACCTTCCCTAAATCCAAACCGATCGACATCCGACTGATACTAAATTTTCTTTTCCACTCTTCTGTAAATCATTTTTGTCAGTAACGTGAGTGCATGGGCTGTTAAGCTGATTGTGCGATAATTCTCGCACTTGTCGGTTCTTGCAATCCTCGAGATTATGTGAACGATATTTTTTTCGAAAGTCACATGGTATATCGCCAGAATTATACATTCTATACACCAACGTCGAAAGACGTTTTGTTGCCGCTTCCCTAATTTATTTTCCATATTCTCATGGAATGTTATCTATCCCTTGAGCTTTATGTTATTTTAACTCTTCCAGAGATCTTTTAAATTCTCATTCTTACACTGGATCCCCTGTTTCTTCTATAGTGACTCCTGTTAGTTCTTGTATCACGTCATCAGACAAGTCGTCCTCCGCATAAAGGTGTTCAGTGTACTCTTTTTACATATTCGTTTTCTCCTCTGCATTTAACAATGGAATTTTCATTGTGCTCTTAATGTTACCGCACTTTCTTACAGTTTCAGCGAAGATTGTTTTAACTTTCCTATTTGCTGAGTCAGTCCTTCCAATAATGACTTCGTTATCGATTTCTTCATATGCAACCATTTCGATCCAGCTCCCATGCACTTACTGTTTATTTCGTTTCTAAGCGACTTGTATTTCTGTATTCCTTGATTACCCTGTACATTTTTAACTTCCTTCTTTCTTTTTTCAGTTACCATGTATTCTTCGCAGTTATCGCTTTTGTACTTACGTTTTTCTGTCCAACTACTGTGATTGACCTTTTTAAAGATGTCAATTCCTCTTCAGCCGTACTGCCTACTGAGCAATAGCTTATCGCTGCATCTATAGCGTTGGAGAACTTTAAGAGTATCTCGTCATTCCTTAGTATATCTTTGCGCATTGTTTTTTCCTGACTAATCTTTTGAACTTCAGCCTACTCTTCATCACTATCTCATTGTGTACTGCTGGGTGCATCTTATATTCCAGTATCTGATTTCGAAATCTCTGTCTGACCATGACATACTGATTTGTACCTGCAAGCATCGAGTTGCCATCACCCATCGCAAACCATGAATTTGCTTAAAACACTTGTTCATAGAGCTCATACTGTCTCAAATCTAGATTGCTTACCTCAAGAACTAGCCCATGTAAAGACAGTATTCAGCGAAAATCGGTATTCCATCCGGCAGATTAACAGGGCACTTACAGTTAAAACTAAGGAGTAGGAACTGAATAAAGAGGAGACCATGCCGGAACAATCTTTAGCATTTCTTCCTTTCGTTGGCAACACTTCGTTTCAATAGCAAGAATCCTCCGAAAATTTCAGGTAAAAGTGGTTTTCCGCCCACCATCGAAGATTGTGGACCTTGTCGGATCAGTTAAGGACAATCTGTTACTACGAAAGGCCGTAAATTACAAGATACCATCCCAATGTGGTATGGATTACATAGGTCAAACCACACGCACCGTGAAAGAACGCTGCACTGAACATCAACGTTACACCCGCCTTTTGCAGCCAAGCAAGTCCGCTATTGGTGAACATTGTATTTCTGCTGGACATTCGATGGAGTATGAGAAAACAATGATTTTATCCACAGCAACGTCTTTCTGGGACTCCATTATTAAAGAATCCGTAGAAATACGACTGTCGGAAAATCTGTTAAACTGTGACAGCGGCTACCAGCTGGGCAGTGCATGGAATCCCATCATCTCCACGATTTGCTCAAATCGAAGACGACAGAGTGCGTCGACGGCCGTGGCTAACTGCAACGCAGAGGGCGACTGAGTTCCGCTATTCCAGCAGCGAGGGCGCTGCCGGCGGGCAGTGTGTTTCAACTATCAAGTTTTCGATGCATGCGCAGAATAGTTCCGGTACGCTACATATTGCGGAATGGAGGACGTTTTCACATTCATTCGAGGGTTGGATTCCCTCACTTTGAGGCCTCGCACTGCCTGGGCTACTCTCAGGGTGTATCTTCGACGTGGAAGAGCCCCAACCGTGCCTGTCGCGTTGTTGCCCGTCTGCACGCCGTCACTGCTGTCCGCCGCCACCGCCGCCGCCGCCGCCGCCTGGCCGCCGTCGCCCGGTGCTTGCCACCAACGCCGCCGGCGCTGCTGCCGCCTGGTCGCAGCCTCTTGGTGCTCGCCGCTTCTTCTGCCGCCGTCTCTCGGTGCCCGCCACTTCTGCCGCCGCCGCTGCCGCCGTCACTCGGTGTTCGCTGTCGCCTGCAGTCATGGACGCCCCAACTGCTATCATCATCTACTCCTTCCCTTCACCTGCCCCAATTGTAACGTCATGGAGTGGTTCCTCTGTGATTAACCCGTCTCATCCACCTCCCCTACTCACCGTCTCCTCCCCATCTACCTCCTCTCCATCACTGTATCCCCACCTGTATGTCACTCTCGCTCCTACCCCTGCTACTGCATCTGCTGCTGCTCATGCTCCTGCCTCTGCCCCAGCTCTCACCACCCCCCGTCCAGGCCCTGTCGCCCGCCGAGATGGTTTCCCCCCCTCCCCCCTGCAACTACCACTGCTTCCCCTGCCAGAGTCACCGCCCGCCGCGCCACAGTCGCCGCCACAGAGCTCCCTACCTTCTCATCCGGTGCTACTGCCTCACAGGAGGGCCCTCCCTCCCACCACCTCCCCATCTATCCAGTCCCTCATCCATCCTCCCATGCCACACCCATCAAAAAATCTTCCAAACGGCCCAGTGGCGACCTCTCCTCTCCCGTCATCCAAAAAGTCGCTGCTCATCCCCCCACTCCCACTGACCCTGCTATGGATACCACACCGCCTCTCTCCTCTCCAGCCCCTTCTGTGTATACCTTTGTCCTAGCCGACCCTGATCCGAAATTCCTGGATGACCGCACCCTCACCCTTGAAATCCGGAAGTGCATCCCCAGTGCACCCATCACCCAACTTATCCCTTGTAGAGGCACTGTTCTCATCAAGTCTCCCTCTCCCTCCTTCCACACTGATCTCCTCCGGCGCCTTCCCAGCATCACCTTTGGGCCCCACGCATCCGTCACCCCCTTCCTTACATCCTCCTCTCCTCGTCAGCCCCAACTGCCTCGTCGTCCGCCAACCCTCACAGCCATCATCAGAAAACTCAGCCTTGTGGTCACGGAGGCTGATGTGTTGGCCAAACTGAATGCCTACCCCGCCCTGGACGTCCGCTCCGCCCTACAACTCCTCTGGCCCTACTTTCCTCATGCGTGTCTTTACAGAGTCCACGTCCTCCATCGACCACCTCCTCACGCAGGGAGCCCTAATTTTCAACCGCCGCCACCCTACAGCAGAAGACATCATATGGTTCCTCACCATCGTCCTGCAGAACTTCCACCCCTTCCAGCGCCCCCACACACTACAGCAGATTTCCCATGCTGCCCACTCTGTTTTCCACTTAAACACCTACGCCACGTACTCCCACAACCAGGCCCACTTTATCTTCACCCGCCTTGACACCCTTGTTCAAGCCCCTCTCCCCCCTTTCTCCCATCTCCAACCACCTGGCGCGTCAACAGTATCATCTCCTCTACCTCAACATTCTCTCCCTCCCTGGAAACAAATACCTCTTCATGCAAACCCTCTCCCAGCACCAGGTTGACTCATTCATCCTTAATGAAACCTTCCTCCAACCCCACCATGTTGTCCACACCTCTCCTTATCTCCTTCACCGCACTGACAATCCCCTTCCCCTAGCCTGAGGCGGGGTCGCTATAGGCCACCTCCGGCATCTCCCTGTCTGGCCACAACCCCTCCTCAATGACCTGACTGAACACCTTCTCCTCAGCCTATTTTTCCCTCCCTCACCGTCACCTGCGCCACTATCTATATCCGCCCCGCAGCTCCTCTCCCGTTTGACTTAATTTCCCATGTTGACCATACCTTCTCCACCTATGTGATCGCCGATGACCTCAACATCCACAGCCGTGACCCTGCCACCCTTCGGCGGTGGCATCAGTTCTTTGCCACCCTCCATGGTAACCTTGTTCCTCTCCCACAGCACACCCATCCTGAAAGTAACTCCACCCCCGATGTTATCCTCGCTGCCCCCAACCTCCTTGCGCGCATCACTGTTGATGTCCTCGATCCTGTCGGTAGTGACCATCTTCCTGTCCTTCTCACCATCTCCTCTACCCGTACTGCCACCGCAGCCACCCGGGCAGCTACCCCTCCAAAGTCTGTCCATGACTGCCACCGTGCCAATTGGGATGCCTACTGGGAATCCATTGCCTTACAGGTCGAAAGCCACCCCCTCTCCTTTCACCACCATGATGACATCACCCGTGCCTCTTCCTTCCTTCAGAAGACCATCACTAACGCTGTGGAGGATCATGTCCCTACCAAACTCATCCTCCCTCACCGCCCTATGCTTCCTCCACAGGCCGTTCTTCTTCTGCCTTCTGCGTGAATCCCGCAGAGTCTACCGCTCCTTCCTCTGCACTCGTGACCGGGATACTCTCACCCACCACCGGCAATTACAGCGACATATCCGGAACCTCCTTACCGCAAAGAAACGCTGCGACTGGCCCAAACATTCACACGCCTCAACTCCACCCTCCCTGTCAACTCCTCTAAGTACAGGTCAGCCTTCTACCGCCTAACTGGTAGCCATCCCACCCCACTTTACCCCATCCTCCATGACAATCGACCCTTTCCTGACAACCTCAGTAACGCTAACCATTTTGCTTCCTACCTATCCGAGGTCTTCTCCATTCCTGACGATCCCCATTTTGATTACACCCTCTTCCCCACCATCCTTGACCGCACTGACAACTCTTTTCCCCCGCTCGCCCTTAGCTTCCAGTACTTGGACTGGTTGTCCCCCCTCAGACATCAACATTCCCATCACCGCACAAGACATCACACTTGTCCTCCGCTCCAAACCCAACACTGCCCCTGGTCATGATGGCGTCACCTACCATCACCTCAAGGAATCCCCTCCATCCTTCCTGTCTGTCCTTGCTACCCCGTTCAATGTCCTACTCTCCACTGGGTTTTACCCTGACCTATGGAAGACTTCCCATGTCCTGCTGTTCCCTATACCTAACAAACCCCCTCTGATACCTCTTCCTATCGTCCAATCTGCCTCACCTCTGTGTTCAGTAAGGACACCAGCCCCGCCTCCTTCCTCTTACCCAATGTGGATTCCGGCTTTCCTTCTCTACTGACGACCAGCTCCTTAACCTTACCAATCTTCTTTCCCTCCAACTCAACTGCCGTCGCTCCGCTATCTTTGTTTCCCTTGATCTCCAGAATGCCTATGACCGTGTCTGGCATCCCAGGCTGTTCTTCAGACTTCAGACCTATGCTCTCCCCATAAACTTCGTCCATCTCGTCGCTTCCTTCCTCTCCCATCGTCCCTCCTATGTGACTATCCATAATTCCAACTCCTGTACTTTCTACCCCTCTGTCGGCGTGCCCCAGAGCTCTGTCCTTTCCCCTCTCCTGTATCTCCTGTACACTGTTGATAAGCCCAAACGCCCCCTCCTGTTCATCTTCTCCAGTTTGCTGATGACACCGCCTTCCTAGCCCTTTATCCTACCCTTCAACGGTGCCAACGTACCCTCCAAACCCATCTTGACAAATTCACTGCTTGGTGCAACCAGTGGTTCCTCCGTGTTAATCCCTCCAAGACCCAGCCGATCATCATAGGCAGCAGCACCTGCTCCTTCTGCCTCCATGATTTCTACCTCACTATTTATGGCCATCCTAACCACCTCACTTCTACCCTAAAATACCTTGGCCTCACACTCGACTGCCACCTCACCTAGACTCCCCATCTCCTTACCATCCAAAGCAAAGCTCACAACCGCCTCTGCCTCCTGAAACTCCCGTCAGGCTGGACTTGGGGTCTGCACCCTTCCACCATCCTTCACACCTACAAATCCTTGATCCGCTCCATCCTCTGTTATGCCAGTGTAGCTTGGATTTCAGCCCCTTCCCGGTTCTATCAAGTCCTTCAAATCCTCGAACGCCATGCCCTCACATCCCACATCCGCATTCCGTCCCCCACGTGCATGCTCTACGACCTCATCCCCTTCCCCCACCTTCTCCTTTTCCTTGAACACATCCACACACAATATATTGTCCGCCGCCTTGATCCCCCTCCGACCCTGGTATTTCACATCCTCTCAACCCCCAACCAGTTGCCGCCCCTTTACCGTTGTGTCATTGTGCCCCACCCTCTCTCCATCTCCACACACTCCATCTCCTTTCCCAACACAACTTCCACTGTTTACCCCTCCCGGATGATGAGCTTCGCCCTGACATCTACCCTTCCTACCAACTCTCACCCCTTCTTTCTGCCTCCTCCTCTGGGCTCCCTTTCCTCCCCCTCCCTCCTCCTGAGCGGTTTCCCCCTCCTACTCCCCCTCCATCTCTTGTGCCTCTTTACAGTGTCTCTGCACTCCCTCCTGCCCTGTCTTCCATCTTACTCTCCTGCCCCACGTGTCTCCTGCCTCTTTGTGAACCCACTGATGCCCCTCCTCTCTTCATCCCACCGCTTCCCCAGCAGCCCCTTGCTCTCCCCTCCTTTTCCATACTCTCTGACCGTTTCCCTCAGCAGGTCCCACCTGACAGTTTTATTGTTTGTCGTGTGTGCTCCAAGTGGGTTTAAGTGTGTTGTCCCAGAGTCTTTTTACTACTGTGGCCGACTTTTAGCCTGTGCCTGCGCTTTCAGTGTCTTCTCCGTGTTTTAAGAATCGCCAATTGTGTTTTCTAACTTTCTGGTGACTTTTTTTAACTGTCCCCCATGCATGTCTCCATGTCAATGTATACTTTACCTCCATTTTCCCTTTCTCTGTTTTATGTTCCCCTTCTTTTATTTCCTTACGTATGTATCATTTTATTCTTGTTTTAGTTGTAGTGTCACTCGGCTGAAGAGCGGCGGATTGAGCCTCTGACAGCCCTCCCCTGCCCATATGGGGCAGGGGAATGAAATCACAATAAAGGAAAAAAAAAGACGTTTTCGTCAGTCTGCGACGGCTTACCTGAGGATGACTGGCAGATGCCCAGTTGAAATATCGTGCGAAGTACTGAACTAAATTTGTTTAAACATGACATAATATAACTGGAATCTTCTGGTATCACCTGGACTTTTCCAAATATACCTTAAATAGAGTATTAACTATTACTAACTGAAATTTTTACAGAATTCAATTAGGCTTTCTTCTCTATTATTCCTTGTACCAAGCCCTTATTTTCCTGTAACCATTTCTTCTGCTCTTTCCCCCACAACTGCGTTCCAATCCCCCATGACTATTAGATTTTCATTTCACTTTACGTACTCTATTACTCTTGCAATATCTTATAATACTTCCTGTACGTCTTAGTATTCAGCTTGTGACGTCACCATGTACACATGACGGGTTTGGCTTGGTGTTGATTATCATAACAGCAACCCTGTCACTGAACTGTTCACAGTAAGACACTCTCTGCTCTACCTTCCTACTCATAGCTAATCCCACTCCCATTATACCATTTTCTGCTGCTGTTGATATTACCCTACACTCCTCTCATCAGAAATCCTTTTCTTCTTGCCATTTCACTTCACTAACCCCTAGTATATTTAGACTGAGCCTTTGCATTTCCTTTTTCAGACTTTCTAGCTTCCCTACCACGTTTAAGCTTGTGACATTCCACACTACGACTCGTAGAACGTTATCGTTTCGTTGGTTATTTAATGTTTTCCACATGGTCACCTCCTCTTGGCTGTCCCCTCCGAGACTTCGGAATGGGGGACTGTTCTCAAATCTTTTGCCGGATGAGAGATGATCATGACAATTCCTCAGTTACAAGCCAGATGTCCTTTCGATGCACAGTGTGTGTCCCTAATGCAGTGGATTCATGCCGTTGATCATTGCTGATTATTCCACCCTTAGGGGCTTTTTCCCATCCCAAGAAAAGACAGTGTCCTGAACCTCCGACCGCTCCTCCGCCCTCGCTGCAAGGCCGTTGGCTGATTGACGGGTGGCTTCCTATGCCGAAAATTTTCAGTCACCACTGTTGATGATTTTTCTTGAGAATCTAAGTGGTGGCGGCGTTCGAACCGGGGTAAGAGGACGCTTTCATTATCAATTAAAGTCGCTACATCTAGAGCATGCATTATTCTGATCAGAATAATAAGCAAAACAGCGCCATCAACAATTATTGAGAAGTGAATACCAATGTTAGAAGCAGAAGATGAAGATATAGAAGCGATACGCGGGACAATACACGTGTAATTCACTATGTAAAGGACGATTGTAATTTAAAACGAGTTAGTTTACTTGACAGGGATGCTGTAGTTGGTGAAGGAATACAAGATAGTGCTTCGAGATAATATGACCACAGGCGTAGGAGAGAGGTAGGTGAAAGACTAATTCAGCTCTGCTCTAGATTTCAGCTACTAATAAAGAGTACACTGTTCACAAACTGCAAGAAGATGAGATACTCATATAAAGCTTGCATGCATGGAATATATCTTTATGCTCAAGCAGAAATTCTGAAATCAGGTTGTGGACTGGAAAGCGTACACAGGAGAGAACTCAGATAACAATTAGTATCAATGAAGAGTAGACAGATGTTTAAGAAAATATTCAAGAAGAATCAATGGTGGAAAAAGTGTGATACTGTTGTACTCAGAAGTGATGAAGTGGTTTTAAAGTTCTGTATTACTATAGATCTGTGTTATTAACACCTCAATGAGCAGTTCAATGGCAAAGGAATCGACATTTCAGAGAAAGGTGATCATAGCAACTGGAGCAGCAAAAATATTTAAAATAAAAATAACGGTCAAGAAACCGTGTGTAATCAATGTAATGAAATAATCGATAGCTGAAGAAATTGCTACGAATCACAGGAAGAGATACGAGTACAATATAAGATAACGAAGCTTCCCCCTCCCCCCTACAGCTTCGCTCATGCATGCAACTGAAACACTGCATGTCATTATGTATGATGTCCATTTCCTCCTGTCTTTTCCTCTGTCAATTGCCTTCTTCCTTATCTATCCATCTACTCCTCTCTCTTTCTGTCCATGTTCTTCTCCCCATCTCAATGTCCACCTTTCCCTAGCACTTTTTCATTCATCTCCTTCTTTCCCTCTTTCTATCTAATCATCCCTATCAGCCCATGTACATATCCTTCTCCTCCTCTCTCTCTCTCTCCAGCTCCGCCATCACTCTATTCTGCTACTCATCCTCCTCTCTTTCAGTATATCGTCTTTTAAAAGTTTATTTGCCACTACAATAGTGAAGCCATTGGTTTCAACTAACTATGCCATCAGTTTCAAATGTAAAAACGTCAGTTGTAGGACATATGATGGGAATTATGACCATACTGTTGATAAATATTTTACATTAGAAAATGCTGGCGTATTTTGTTGAAACTCTTATTGTAACCTACTCTTTTTAAAGAAGAAAATTTATATACTGTGACTATGGCTTTACTACTGTAGTGTCAGACAAACTTTTAAATTATATTTTAGTCACACTCATTAAGACAGTCATGTCAGAATACAGAATCCAACACTTTTTGTCCTCATATCTGTGTCCATATCCTCCTGCCCCTTCTCCTCCTTACGCATCTCTTTCTTCTCAACTCTCTCTCTACCCTTCACTCCTGGTACTTACTTCTTCCTATCCTTCTCTAACTGCCCCTTCCATCATCCAGCTCCTGCTCCACCGCTTTCAGTCCCTCTCCAGATTTCCCTCTATTCCGACCTATCCCCCACCATCCTCTCTCTCTCTTGCCATCCTCTCCTGCCTCCTTTTCCTCTACCTACACTCCTGGAAATTGAAATAAGAACACCGTGAATTCATTGTCCCAGGAAGGGGAAACTTTATTGACACATTCCTGGGGTCAGATACATCACATGATCACACTGACAGAACCACAGGCACATAGACACAGGCAACAGAGCATGCACAATGTCAGCACTAGTACAGTGTATATCCACCTTTCGCAGCAATGCAGGCTGCTATTCTCCCATGGAGACGATCGTAGAGATGCTGGATGTAATCCTGTGGAACGGCTTGCCATGCCATTTCCACCTGGCGCCTCAGTTGGACCAGCGTTCGTGCTGGACGTGCAGACCACGTGAGACGACGCTTCATCCAGTCCCAAAATGCTCAGTGGGGGACAGATCCGGAGATCTTGCTGGCCAGGGTAGTTGACTTACACCTTCTAGAGCACGTTGGGTTGCACGGGATACATGCGGACGTGCATTGTCCTGTTGGAACTGCAAGTTTCCTTGCCGGTCTAGGAATGGTAGAACGATGGGTTCGATGACGGTTTGGATGTACCGTGCACTATTCAGAGGCCCCTCGACGATCACCAGAGGTGTAGAGGTGTACGGCCAGTGTAGGAGATCGCTCCCCACACCATGATGCCGGGTGTTGGCCCTGTGTGCCTCGGTCGTATGCAGTCCTGATTGTGGCGCTCACCTGCATGGCGCCAAACACGCATACGACCATCATTGGCACCAAGGCAGAAGCGACTCTCATCGCTGAAGACGACACGTCTCCATTCGTCCCTCCATTCATGCCTGTCGCGACACTACTGGAGGCGGGCTGCACGATGTTGGGGCGTGAGCGGAAGACGGCCTAACGGTGTGCGGGACCGTAGCCCAGCTTCATGGAGACGGTTGCGAATGGTCCTCGCCGATACCCCAGGAGCAACAGTGTCCCTAATTTGCTGGGAAGTGGCGGTGCGGTCCCCTACGGCACTGCGTAGGATCCTACGGTCTTGGCGTGCATCCGTGCCTCGCTGCGGTCCGGTCCCAGGTCGACGGGCACGTGCACCTTCCGCCGACCACTGGCGACAACATCGATGTACTGTGGAGACCTCACGCCCCACGTGTTGAGCAATTCGGCGGTACGTCCACCCGGCCTCCCGCATGCCCACTATACGCCCTCGCTCAAAGTCCGTCAACTGCACATACGGTTCACGTCCACGCTGTCGCTGCATGCTACCAGTGTTAAAGACTGCGATGGAGCTCCGTATGCCACGGCAAACTGGCTGACACTGACGGCGGCGGTGCACAAATTCTGCGCAGCTAGCGCCATTCGACGGCCAACACCGCGGTTCCTGGTGTGTCCGCTGTGCCGTGCGTGTGATCATTGCTTGTACAGCCCTCTCGCAGTGTTCGGAGCAAGTATGGTGGGTCTGACACACCGGTGTCAATGTGTTCTTTTTTCCATTTCCAGGAGTGTATATCACCTTCTGTCCTGTCTCACTGTACCTATCCTTTTACATCCCTCTCTGATGAGCAGTACGACAAGGGTTACCAATACTATCACCATGCAAAACCTCTGTTGTGTGCGGCAGCCTAGAGGCTGGGGACCAAGAAAAACTTCTCTGCTCCTTTAACATGAAGGAGGTTGTAGCTCCAACGGGTACTGACACCAATGAAGTGTGCTGTTTGTGTGCCAGATGAAATCGAACCAGGGGCTTAGGAGGAGATTCTATATATACACACATACTGCTTTAAATAGCTATATGTAGGCCAGGAACAAAGAAAATAGGTAGAGTGTGGAAAACAATGGAAAATGGGTGCGGCCAAAAGAAAAGGAAAAGAAGGAATGGCTATCAGAAGGATGGAGTCTTCATATAAAAATGTCAAAACAACCCTTGGTGTAATGAAAATCAAAGTAACTATCACTAAGTGTGCAAGAGGATTTCTACTGTTGAAGGTAGATGATACTGTCACAGACTTTTCGAAGAATCTCATCCTGAAGACAGGAAGGGCAGATAAGTGTAAAACAATAGCACAATCAATTTAACAGCTAATGCATTCAAGATTCTTACAAAAATAATATACAGAAGACTGGAAAAGAAATTTGAGGACCTGCTACGAGGCAATTAGCTCAGATGTCAGAAAAGTAAAGGCACCAGAGTGGTAGCTCCGACGTTGTGACTGATAATGGAAGCAAGATTTAAGAAGAATCAAGACATGTTCATACGATCTGTCGACCTAGAAAAAGCTTTCGATATTTCAGGGGCAAGTTGTCAACAATTCACAGAAAATAGGTTGAACATGTAGTGAAAGATCTGTTATATGTACAACACCCAGGAAGGAACAGTAAGAATGGAAGAGCAAATACAAAGCGCTCTGATTAAATTGTATGTAAGGTTGGGATGTTGTGTTCCTCTAAACTGTTCAATCTACATAGCTAATGTTTAATAACAGAGATAAAAGAAAAGTTTAGGATTGAGATTATACTTAAGGCCGCAAAGCCATCAATGATAAGATTAGCTGATGACCATCTTTCCTCAGTTATAGCAAGGACAATTACAGTAATAGGGAAATGGAATGAAGAATCTATTGAATGCGGAATATGGACTGAGAGTAAAGTGGAGAAAGAGAAAGGTAAAGAAGAGTGTCAAAAAAGTGATTAATGAGCAAACATGCTATCACATTTGGGGAGCATAAAGCGCCTTCTGACAAAGGAATTCTGGTGGTTGGAAGCAAATTACACTCAACAGAAGAATCAAGGAGTATATAAAAAGCAGCGAAGAATTCCTGTCCAAAGGAAGCCTTCTAGTGTAGAACATAGATCTGCTTGCTGAGGGAATTTATGAGAATGTGTATTTGGTGCACAGCAATCATGAACAGTGGGAACACTGAGAAGGAATAGAACTGAAGCATTTCAGATGTGGTACAATAGAAGGGTACTGATGACTAACCAGACTGACAATAAAAAAGGTCCTCTGCCCATTTGGTGAGGAGACAAATAAGTGGGAAACATTGACAAGAAGAGGAACTAGATGATAAGACACGTTTTAAGGCTTCTACCAATAGCGTCCACGCTACTAATGGAACAAAAAGGAGCTGTAGACGACAAAAATTGTAGGAAAAGGAGATTGGAGTATATCAGAAAAATAGTTGGTGATATTGATTGCAAATATACTTGTATGGGCTATTCATAAGAGAGGAATCCTTGGCGGGCTACATCAGATCAGCTGATGACCAAAAAAAGAAAGCAGAAACAGCAGGATACTACTCATATCAGTAGTACTTTGTATACTTTGCCTAAAAATGAAAGCTTCAGGACGAGTCGCAGCCACCAAATGTGAAATCCACGTTTCCTACTGACATCTTCTCTTATACATTTGTGTATCTCAGGCGGTACAGGTTTCTGAATGTATATTCTGACATCATGTACATTGATCACCATTCTATGCATGAACAGTGGATGATAAGTGATTTGTGTTTTACTTTACTGCTTATGCCAGTTATATGTCCAAATGTAAAATGCGCTTTTGAGTGAGAACATGTTCGAAATTAGCTGGTAGTGCTTAATAAAGTACAGTTTAGTAAGTGTGGGGGAAATTATGTTCAACCAGAAGAAATGGATCTCATGGTGTAAATGGTATTAAAAATAAATATAAGAATAGGAAAATAGATATACTGATAAAAGGTTGTTATATGTAAATTTACTGTATTTCGAGTACTGCAGTGGTGGCTGTATACATTGAATAATGTTGAAACATAATAAGTATGTTAATAGACTGGTATGGTCACGGAATATACTGAAAAAAACATCAGATCCACTTTCTCCACCAGGTGACAATATAGTGCTGTGAGCGGCCAGAATGTGAAATATCTCCCATTTTGAAGTCTGTATGCTGTTTGTCCATTGTCAACGCATGTTAATCTCTTTTGTGGAGTGTCGTTGGTGAACAGGTTAAGAAGGTTGAAGTTGTCCGTACGAAACGCAATAGCTATTGAGCACCAAGGCTGTGCGTTGCTGGTAAACTTGTTCTCCAAGGACGGCAGCAATAGCAGCGTTGCATTGGTGGAATATCGCCGACAGAAACAGCTGTGAAGAGACCCCACGTCAATAAATGGACTAAAGGATATGATCAAGAAATTGGAAGAAACAGGTGAATTAGGTGGTGCAGCGGGGAGAGGAACGTGGTCCATTCCCATGGCAATTGTTGATGAAGTTGCTGCAGCTACAGCCATCTTTGCAGCACATGCCTCAAATTCTGCAGAAAGTGCTCAAGCTGTGTCCAGAAAATTTTCTCTCCCCTGGTTCCAGGTTACAGTATTTTGTGACTCCTTTTATACTGGTATCCCTACAAGATTCAGAATGTGCATCAAATGAAGTGCCGAGGTATGCTACATCATCGTAATTTTGCCCTTCGTTTTCTTGGGGCACATGGAAAAGTATTTATGCCCAGGTAATATTCTTGATGTACTAAGTGCATTTTACTCTGTTTGACGCACTGAAAGCATGGAAGTGTCCCATCCACTGCACGCAGATTATATGGGTGTGTGGTGTTTCTCCACAAGCTTCTTCATTCGCTGTCCATTTTCCTTCGAGGAGATGGAACCTTGCAGGCCCGTTAGGTGTATAGAGACATCTACATGTTGTAAGGTCCTTCTTGTACAATATGTGATACCAGCTTTCGAAGAATGCAACTGAGTCCACACAGGTATTATCGTACAATATGGGGCGATACCACTTGTCACTTTCCTGGTGGTACCTTTACCTCAAGAAACCTTCAGTAACGACTGAATCATCTCTATTCAAGATGTCTGGCTTTCTAGGTCCCCCAACCTAAACCCATGTGACTTCTGATTGTGGCGATATCTTAAAAAATGTATATCAGGATGTATCTGGACTGTTTCTGATTTCAAGGACAACATACGATGGTGCATCACTATGATTACATTGGATACGCTGTGACCAACCATGCTATCTTACAGATGCAATATTTTGTTCGTTTGAGACAACGTACTGAACACATATTGTAACTTCATACGCTGACAAACGTGCTGGAACCACAGTTATCATTTGAATGTTCCTCCTTTTTCCCGTTACCACACCAAATTCTGACTGCTTACAACGCCATATCTTCAGCTGGTGAGAGAGAGTGGAACTATAATTTTTCAGCTTACTCCATGAGCGCACTAATGTATCTGAACATACCTACGATGTTCCAGAGTCCTGCAGTGTAAACAGCCTGCATTGTTTCATTATAGCCAGCTGGTAGTTACATAAAAAGACAGAAAACTTCATACGACACCAACTTATTTTTTGAGTTTCAGCTAGAAATGGCTTTATCCGAGAACATTTCAGCTTCCCCTGTCCCCTCGCCCAGTCTTCTTCTGTTCCTGAACTTATTGTGGAGACAAGAAGCGGCAGCGGGCCCAGTGAGCGACTTGCCTGTTCGCCCCAGATAAACAGCAGAACTGCGATTCTCATCCTTTCGGAGGGTCCCGTCTCATTTGGCGTACCGCTGACGCTGCAGGCTGGCCGTCAGAGCGGGATTACGCAGTCCAGCTTAGCTCGACTACTCCAGACAATAAGCGGCCGCTGCCACCGCCTCATCCCCCGAATCCTGCCCAGCCCGCCAGCCAGCAGTTACACAATGAGTCGCCGTCGAGGATCTACACCCATTAGGGGAGCAATTACTGTGAGAATGCCGGATAACGGCCAGTCTCCGCCCCTTCCGGAGACAAACAGCCGGGCTTCCTTCTCGCGACTTTCGTATCACGTCACGTAGTGCTTTCTGGTACAGAGAGGATGCAGCGTTCCATATAAGGAGGTATTTGCATGTAGTGGTGAAATCGGAAGGGAGATGAGTTTGCACGATGGAGTGCTGCCATGATTACCGCTAAATCGTAATTTATTTACAGGAATTCCGATACTTACCAACCTGACGATGCGTCCACTAGTATGTGTTTTGTTCTTTCGTTCGACATCTTTTCCCAGAGTCCTCTGACTTTCATTTGTTCATAACACGTACAGCTTTTTTTATTAGAGCATAAGCAGGAGGGGCATTCATCCAGTAGTGCAACACTTTTATCTTTTTAACCACTTTGGTATTTTTAATTTTTTTATGCCAAAAAAAGAAAAAAAACGTTGCTTGTTGTGGGACATAGTGGGAGACACCTCCTACAGTCACTACAGTTTCATCAAGCTCCCATGGTTGGTGCTGGTATACGAAGACTTCAAAATTGCGTGTCTTACGAATGTGCGTTCCAAGCAGAGTTGTCATTGAGTTTCTTTTGGCGGAAAACCAGAGAACTGCAGATATTCGTAGGCGCTTGCAGTGAAACCTCCCCTTAAAAAAAAGGATTACTGTGCCGATAAACCTCTTACGTCATTTGATTTTCAAACAGCTGAGCACAACTGAACGTACTCAGACATTTCTCTCTTTACTTATTCTGATCAACACTAAACTACCCCACAATATTTTTAGCGCAACACAATCTGACTTTCAATAATCCCTACAAAACAATGGCCCTGACTAACAATAACCTATACCTTTCAAGAATCACTTACCTCACAAAAATCTTCGTTACTCGAACTATTGCAATACAGCTAGCGCCAATACTGCCAGCTAAATAAAAGATTCTAACTACTGAAGGCCCTAACTACTGATAGGCAAAGTTAGCAAATGAAAGTTTTGATAGGGAACAATGTATTTACCTTAACAATATTCAAAAGTCATAATACATATATATCAGCTTATGATATCCAGTATTACAAATTTACTCTTTCTGATGGACACACGTCCAGATCATCCGCTCTTAAAAGTCTGCCATCTCTCTCCTCACATCCACCACTGCTGGCGGCTCACCTGCAACTGCTCATCGCTACACTCTGTTCACATCCAACTGCACAACACTACGATAGAAAATATTCCAACAATCGAAACCAGCCACAGACTTCACACAGCACAGTCAGTGATTTTCATGCAGAGCGCTAAGTGGCGTTACCAACATGAAAACCTAAACAGCTTACTTACAGCAGTATGTAACAGCTCGCTGCGCAACTGGACGTCTTTGTTGATAGTGCTAACAAACTCGTCCACTTGTTGGGGTACTCGAAGGTGTGTTTGCTCGGTTCCTTGCCGCCTAACAGAAGACCATAAAGATCAACGAAGGACGATTTGTGCTGAATTGTTTGTGCATTACATGGCTGGTGGTAACAATTTTTGTCGAACATCGTCACAGGCGAAGAAATGCAGGTTCGTCGTTTCGAGTGGGAAGCAAAACGGCAGTCTATGGAGGGGGGTAACACCATCACTCTGTAATGTCTCTTGCAGCGGTCTGTCCGCGTTATTTTCAAAAATATTATAAATTATATAACTCAGTACATATCTCGAAGTATCTCTTCTTATCTTTCCGATTCATAAACTTGAATATACGATGATTATCAATGCAAAGTAGTTTCAAGTCCTATTTTCCAGCCCTATTATTCCTCGGAGCGTGCATTTACTCCATTGAATAGCTTCTCTGCTATCTATGTTTTCTCTTATGAAAAGAAGGATTCAGATCTTGCCGATTACCCGTGAAGTATATCTACACTCCTGGAAATGGAAAAAAGAACACATTGACACCGGTGTGTCAGACCCACCATACTTGCTCCGGACACTGCGAGAGGGCTGTACAAGCAATGATCACACGCACGGCACAGCAGACACGTCGTGCTTCGGTAGCTCAGTTGGTAGAGCACTTGCCCGCGAAAGGCAAAGGTTCCGAGTTCGAGTCTCGGTCGGGCACACAGTTTTAATCTGCCAGAAAGTTTCATATCAACGCACACTCCGCTGCAGAGTGAAAATCTCATTCTGGAAACATCCCCCAGGACGTGGCTAAGCCACGTCTCAGCAGTATCCTTTCTTTCAGGAGTGCTAGTTCTGCAAGGTTCGTAGAAGAGCTTCTGTAAAGTTTGGAAGGTAGGAGACGGATACTGGCAGAAGTAAAGCTGTGAGTACCGGGCATGAGTCGTGCTTCAGTAGCTCAGTTGGTAGAGCACTAGCCTGCGAAAGGCGAAGGTTCCGAGTTCGAGTCTCGGTCGGGCACACAGTTTTAATCTGCCAGGAAGTTTCAAAAGTAAGTGAGTTCACGTATTGTTTAACTAATTTTTATTGACAGTGACTGCTTACTACGCTGTGTTGCACGGGATCACTGGGGAACGTCTGATTTACACTGGACGAACCTGCCGTTTTGTATGCTCAAGATATCGAGTTTATTTCTTTGAATAAATGGGCTAACACGGTCTTACCAGCAGATCTCCGGTCTTCCCCATGTGATCACCGAAAGTTAATAATTATTAAAAATGTTTTCAGGAGATCGACTAACAATTTTCGTCGCACCGAGACTTCAAAATTGCTTCATTGCCTTATGGAGTTTAAGTTAAGCTCAATTTAAGCAGGATAGAACAGTATTGAACTGTGTGAATGTGAATGAAAATTCTCTTAATGTACGCATGTTTTTTACTATCCTGATCAGTGAAGCTAAACCAGGCCGGTGTGAGAGGTTTTTAAATTTCAGATCCCACAAAAATATTAAAACTCGTCCGAGGAATAAATCCAAAGCTGCAGCCTCAGCCAGTAAAGTTATGGCGACGGTTTTCTGAAACTCAGAAGGCGTTATTCTGTTTCAAGTCCTCTCTCGCGCTGCAACAATAAACTCTGTAGTTTATTATGCTACCCTCAGGAAATTAAAAAAAAGAAAACTACTTCAACGTGTTCGTCGCCACAAAGGTGCAAACGAATCTCCCCTTCTCCATGACAACTGAAGTTCTGAAGTTCGTGCAGCCGAGAGAATCTCACAAATAAAACTTCAGTAAACTGTTCTTACTCAACCACCTGGCACCTTGTTGTCGCACCTTCTTACCTCCAACTGTTTGGCCCAAGATGGATGCACTCCGCGGGAAGTAGCACGTGGATAATTGGGAGTTTACTGATGCTGTAAGACGCTGGTTCCGACGTCGAGCGGTAGGATGGTACCAATGCGGGCATACAGGCTCTCCCAGGAAGGTGATGTAAGTCCGTCACATTGAACGTATTTCATGTTTAAAAATAAGATTTGGGACCAAAAGTATAGGGAATAATATGGTGTAATGCAATGCTGAATAAAACTAACCTGCTTTCATAAGAAAGTATTGAACGCTCCTCGTACAACATCCAGACTGTTCTGTATTTTGTTTCACATATTCTAATCAGTGCTCCTGATTGAAAATCGTCCTTCCGTTCAGTAAGAAGCGTTATATACGAACGCAGGTAATCTACAGACATTTTGGCGTGCGCGTCTCCTTCCAGCCATCACCTGGTATTTCTGTCATTAATGTCACACATCTGACAGAGTGCGTACACTATTTATATTCACATTACTCCCACTACATGTCGTAATATACTAAAATAACCAGTCTTGATTCCCTTAGCATTATTTGTCTTTCGTATTACGAAATGGCATTAGGCTTAAAAGACTGTACTGAGATTCCGGTCATTAGCAGAAACCTACACGTTTAGACTATTTATTAAATTTCCTTATGTTTTTTTTCTTTAATCTCGAGACTGGTTAAATGAATCCCTCGATGCTAGTCTATCCTCCCCCCCTCTCTTAATTTCTGCATAACTACAATGAACCATTAACCACACGCTTTAGAACTTGCACAATGTTTTGAAGCCCTTCTTCTCTATCTACAGTTTTTCCCTTCCTGGTGTCCATATCAGTATCCATTTCCTAATTAACTACTTCACGATCAATCAGGGCTAGTCCTATCAACCTTTGTGTCACTTTGTTCACTAAATTCCTTCTCTCACTCATTCTGTTCTGTAAATATTCATTAGTTAGGGTAAAACTACCTACTTAATTTCCAGCTTTCATCAGTTCGCTACTTCTCTTCCCACTTCACTTCCATGTCAGGCAACGGTCCAGACAAAACAATGTTCTAGCGACTGGAGGTGTGCCACTTTCATTGTACATACAAATAACTGATCTTCTTTTTCTGAACGATAAAACTGTTTTGAATATCAACCGTAGACTCTAAAATCCATACATTTTGCAAAAATGTATGTATTTATGTACGCCTCTGTGTGTGTGTGTGTGTGTGTGTGTGTGTGTGTGTGTGTGTGTTCCAAATCTCGTAAATCACTGGACTCATTTCAAACAAACTTCATACACATATACCTTACTGTCAGGCAACGATTACTGTGGAACTGAGAGCCCCCTACCTATCACAGATTCAGAAGATGTTGTTGTTGTTATCTGCAGTCCTGAGACTGGTTTGATGCAGCTCTCCATGCTACTCTAGCCTGGGCAAGCTGCTTCATCTCCCAGTACCTACTGCAACCTACATCATTCTGAATCTGCTTAGTGTACTCATCTACCGGTCTCCCTCTACGATTTTTACCCTCCACGCTGCCCTCCAATGCTAAATTTGTGATCCCTTGATGCCTCAAAACATGTCCTACCAACCGATCCCTTCTTCTAGTCAAGTTGTGCCACAAACTTTTCTTCTCCCCAATCCTATTCAATACCTCCTCATTAGTTACGTGATCTATCCACCTTATCTTCAGTATTCTTCTGTAGCACCATATTTCGAAAGCTTCTATTCTCTTCTTGTCCAAACTAGTTATCGTCCATGCTTCACTTCCATACATGGCTACACTCCAAACAAATACTTTCAGAAACGACTTCCTGATACATAAATCTATATTCGATGTTAACAAATTTCTCTTCTTGAGAAACGCTTTCCTTGCCATTGCCAGTCTAGATTTTATGTCCTCTCTACTTCGACCATCATCAATTATTTTGCTCCCCAAATAGCAAAACTCCTTTACTGCTTTAAGTGTCTCATTTCCTAATCTAATTCCCTCAGGATTACCCGATTTAATTTGACTACATTCCATTATCCTCGTTTTGCTTTTGTTGATGTTCATCTTATATCCTCCTTTCAAGACACTGTCCATTCCATTCAACTGCTCTTCCAAGTCCTTTGTAGTCTCTGACAGAATTACAATGTCATCGGCGAACCTCAAAGTTTTTACTTCGTCTCCATGAATTTTAATACCTACTCCAAATTTTTCTTTTGTTTCCTTCACTGCTTGCTCAATATACAAATTGAATAACATCTGGGAGAGGCTACAACCCTGTCTCACTCCTTTCCCAACCACTGCTTCTCTTTCATGCCCCTCGACTCTTATGACTGCCATCTGGTTTCTGTACAAATTGTAAGTAACCTTTCGCTCCCTGTATTTTACCCCTGCCACCTTTGGATTTTGAAAAAGAGTACTCCAGTCAACATTGTCAAAAGCTTTCTCTAAGTATACAAATGCTAGAAACGTAGGTTTGCCTTTTCTTAATCTTTCTTCTAAGATAAGTCGTAAGGTCAGTATTGCCTCACGTGTTCCAACATTTCGACGGAATCCAAACTGATCGTCCCCGAGGTCCGCATCTACCAGTTTTTCCATTCGTCTGTAAAGAATTCGCGTTAGTATTTTGCAGCTGTGACTTATTAAACTGATAGTTCGGTAATTTTCAGATCTGTCAGCACCTGCTTTCTTTGGGATTGGAATTATTATATTCTTCTTGAAGTCTGAGGGTATTTCGCCTGTCTCATACATCTTGCTCAGTATCTGGTAGAGTTTTGTCATGACTGGCTCTCCCAAGGCCGTCAGTAGTTCTAATGGAATGTTGTCTACTCCGGGGGCCTTGTTTCGACTTAGGTCTTTCAGTGCTCTGTCAAACTCTTCACGCAGTATAGTATCTCCCATTTCGTCTTAATCTACATCCTCTTCCATTTCCATAATATTGTCCTCAAGTGCATCGCCCTTGTATAAACCTTCTATATACTCCTTCCACCTTTCTGCCTTCCCTTCTTTGCTTAGAACTGGGTTGCCATCTGAGCTCTTGATATTCATACACGTGGTTCTCTTCTCTCCAAAGGTCTCTTTAATTTTCCTGTAGGCAGTATCTATCTTACCCCTAGTGAGATAAGCTTCTACATCCTTACATTTGTCCTCTAGCCATCCCTGTTTAGCCATTTTGCACTTCCTGTCGATCTCATTTTTGAGACGTTTGTATTCCTTTTTGCCTGCTTCATTTACTGAATTTTTATATTTTCTCCTTTCATCAATTAATTTCAATATTTCTTCTGTTACCCAAGGAGTTCTAGCAGCCCTCGTCTTTTTACCTACTTTATCCTCTGCTGCCTTCACTACTTCATCCCTCAGAGCTACCCATTCTTCTTCTACTGTATTTCTTTCCCCTATTCCTGCCAATTGTTCCCTTATGCTCTCCCTGAAACTCTGTACAACCTCTGGTTATTTCAGTTTATCCAGGTCCAGGTCCAGGTCCAGGTCCAGGTCCAGGTCCCAAATTTTTGCAGTTTCTTCAGTTTGAAACTACAGGTCATAACCAATAGATTGTGGTCAGAGTCCACATCTGCCCCTGGAAATGTCTTACAACTTAAAACCTGGTTCCTAAATCTCTGTCTTACCATTATATAATCTATCTGATACCTTTTAGTATCTCCAGGGTTCTTCCATGTATACAACCTTCTTTCATGATTCTTACACCAAGTGTTAGGTATGATTAAGTTGTGCTCTGTGCAAAATTCTACTAGGCGGCCTCCTCTTTTATTTCTTAGCCCCAATCCATATTCACCTACTATGTTTCCTTCTCTCCCTTTTCCTACACTCGAATTCCAGTCACCTATTACTATTAAATTTTCGTCTCCCTTCACTATCTGAATAATTTCTTTTATTTCATCGTACATTTCTTCAATTTCTTCGTCATCTGCAGAGCTATTTGGCATATAAACTTGTACTACTGTAGTAAGTGTGGGCTTCGTATCTATCTTGGCCACAATATTGCGTTCACTATGCTGTTTGTAGTAGCGTACCCGCATTCCTATTTTCCTATTCATTATTAAACCTACTCCTGCATTACCCCTATTTGATTTTGTTTTTATAGCCCTGTAGTCACCTGACCAGAAGTCTTGTTCCTCCTGCCACCGAACTTCACTAATTCCTTCTATATCTAACTTTAACCTATCCATTTCCCTTTTTAAATTTTCTAACCTACCTGCCCAATTAAGGGATCTGACATTCCACGCTCCGATCCGTAGAACGCCAGTTTTCTTTCTTCTGATAACGACATCCTCTTGAGTAGTCCCCGCCCGGAGATCCGAATGGGGGACTATTTTACCTCCGGAATATTTTACGCAAGAGGACGCCATCATCATTTAATCATACAGTAAAGCTCCATGTCCTCGGGAAAAATTACGGCTGTAGTTTCCCCTTGCTTTCAGCCGTTCGCAGTACCAGCACAGCAAGGCCGTTTTGGTTAATGTTGGAAGGCCAGATCAGTCAATTATCCAGACTGTTGCCCCTGCAACTACTGAAAAGGCTGCTGCCCCTCTTCAGGAACCACACGTTTGTCTGGCCTCTCAACAGATACCCCTCCGTTGTGGTTGCACCTACGGTGTGATGAGTGAAAAACTGTCACATCAAGCATAATATTTAAATTTATTACTCTTTATTAATATTTAAATTTTAATATTAATATTTCAATTTATTACCCTTGTGCTGCTACGTCCATTCGCGATAAATTTCGCAAAAGGTATTTACACATAAGCCGCTAATTTCACCTACCTAATTATATCGTGTTACCATATATACATCCGGAGATATGACATCATGAACATTGAGATGTGCGAAAAAGTGCTGCATTATGCACGACTTTAACGATATTTATTCCTTCTAGGAGACTCCCATAGCCGAGTCAACTTAAGGAAACCTATGACACCTGGCGGCGTAATTAACAACTTTCAATCGCGAAGCGCAAACTTCTGTCAGGCAAAACAATACTCGCTTATGGAGAAATGAAGCGGCGTTTTCGTAGAGACGTTTATAAAATCGCGTTGTAGACACGCGAAGCAGGTGTGCTAAGGGCCCAGAAAGTTTCCGGAATCATCTCGCAGTGTGTCTACTGCATAGTTTCAAATGTGCTTTCACTAAAACATGGAAATGAAATTTTTTCAGGTATTGCATTACAAAAACAGTGCGTTTTCCATTTCTAATAGAAAACTAGACAAATGAACACCTAGGAAATGCCGAGTTTGTCCGCTATTACGTTATACAAGGTGACCTTCACTGCATTGTACACTGACGGAGAAATCTTGCAGCACTAAAAGTAATTGATGTGGAGTAATGAAATTTTTGGAGTACATTTATCTTGGTAACATATTTCTCTGATTAACATTGCAAGATTACACCATAATGTAAGCGTGAGATGAGCCACTGGAAATGTGAAATTCTGGTACACTACTAACCACTGTAACGCCAACAATGTTTACTGTAAGCTTGCAAGTGTGCATACATTGCGTTTTACAGGTGGCTGATGTCAGTTTGTGCTGCGGATTTCCGTGCCTGTTACACTTGGTCGGTCAATGCAGGGACGATTAATGCTGTTTGTGGATGAGTCTGGAATTTTCGTCTGACGATGGCCCGTAAGTGCACGACTGGGGACAGGTTTGGTTATTGAGCAGGTTGAGGCAACACGTCGACACTGTGTAGAATGTGATGCGTTACAACAGTGGTTATCCTGTTTAAAACATCCCCTGGAATGTGTTTGAGCATTGTCCAGTTGGAAAGAACCCCCCAGAAAGCTGCTCATAACTGGCAATGTAACATATTGACTCGCCACACTGACATACAAATTTGCAGTCATGGGTACTTGGAATAACCACGAGAGCGCTCCTGCAGTTATATCAGATCGCATCCCAGACTGTAGCCCCAAGTGTAGGTGGAGTGTGTCTAGCGTGCAGACAGGTTGGCTGGCGGTTCTCAATATGGTGCATGATCACCACAGATGGCAATTCATGCCCTTAAACGTGTTCCATTGCTAGCCACACATTTGGTAAGGATTACTTGTGGAAGGGCGTTCTATTCCTCCACATGCACAGTGGAATACCGCATTGTGGTAGTTGGTGCGTATAGAGGCGCTGCAGTAAGTCTCATAAACGCACCCCGCATGTGCTCGAAGGAATTTAAATACAGGGAACGGACAGGCTAGTCCATTCGTCGTATATGCAACATTATGCTTCCCCAAACCATAACACCAGCAAAATGATCATTTTCGACAATGTTCCTGTGGTACATTAGATAGCTTCGTATGACAAGAGTTCGGAACACTAGTATCCTAACGAAGTTCCTACTGCTCTGCCCCAATTTATTGTCAGTATTTTCCTTCCTTCGTTGATTTTAAAGAGAGCTTTCTCATTTGTCAACATTTTGTTAAATTTATAGCGTGCCATTGTAATATCATTTCTCAAATATCTTCTGCTCTTTTCTGTTTTGGAACAGTGCACGATTCAGTGGCATCCGGTTCTGTGTCCTAGATACACATTCTCAGAGAGTTTGTTCTCTAATTAAGGCTTGGTTTTCACGCCAGCAGTCAAATGTAAGAAATGTTTTCTTTGTTGGAGATTACCTGCTTCTAATACGAGGGTTAGAACTTTAATAGTGGCAGCTATTTGTTTACAGATCGTACCAAATAGATACGTGTTTCAAAGTTTTATTGACCTTCAGATTAATCACCAGCATTGTGTATAGCCCGTTGCCAGCACGTGGAAGTCGCGTCAGGTGTGTCGACAGTTCGAGTGGCGTGGTCTATTGCCCGACGAATTTGTAGCAGAAGTGTTTCCTTCAGTTTAGAAATCGAGCTCACGAGGGCTTAAATCAGGGGAGTTCAGTAGGTGGTATAGCACTTAGCACCCCCATCAGTCAAACAAATCAGTAATAGCTTATACTGTACATGCTTGAGCATTGTCCTGCAAAATGATGATCAGGTCCTTCAGAAAGAGTCATCACTTGTGTCTCTAAGCTGGTTGTAGGTTGTGTTCCAAAAATGAACAGCAAAGAGACCAGCCGGGACCAGCCGCACAGTCCATGACTGCATTGCCTGAGACCGCTCGGCTATTGCTGCGCGGCAGAATATCTTCAAGCTGATTTACGTCAGTTCCGTGAGGAGACGTTCACTGTTTAACTTCTAGACAAAACGGCTAACTCCGCCTTACATCTGAATCCGAGGCATTCGTATCCTGAGCTCTCACAAACGCAAAAACGTGTTGTTTTTTTTTCCAAGAAAAGAGGAATGATTTTGGGAGTGGGGTGTCTCCTTTACTTTTTTGTGTTGTAGTCACAATGATTGTTGATAAGAACGAAACTTTTTTAAACACTTCATACTTTTGTTAGCGATGTTCTTGTAGATTCCTCTTGATTCCGTCGTTATTATTCGTTGAAGAAAAGGACACCCATAAGGTTAGATTCATGCGTTTAGCAGAAATAAAGATTCTTTGCGGAACGCGCAGCGTCAATCTAAACATAACTTCGAGAACAAATTGTTATCAAAAAAATACTTCACTCCATCCGAATAGGCCTCGGAAGGCCCAACGGTGCCGAATGACAGTCGTCTCACCTCCAGTCAATTTGCGTCGTCCGATGTGGATACGGAAAGTCGTGTGCTCGGCAAACCGCTCTCCCGGCCACTGTCAATTTTTCGTGACGGCAAGCAGCTACTACTTGTTCAACTAGTTACCCAGTTGGTATGAGGAGAGGGCGGCACTCGCGGAGGTCAACAGCGCATAGCCCGGATAGTCACCCGTCGAAGTGTCAGCCGCGCCTGGAAGTTCTTAACGTCGGTGATCCGACGGGAACCGGTGTGTCCACCACAGCACGGTCGTTGACAAAAATCATTACTAACCGCTGCAAAATAAACAAAGTTACAACGTCTAAAAGTTTGGAAATTATTTCCAGTCAGATTAATCAATATAATTCGTGGGTGTCCAACTGACAAACAGAGAGGTGGCGCAGAGATTAACAAGTGGGACTCGTGCTTGGTAGGACGACGGTTCAAATCCCGGTCCGGACATCCAGATTTATGTTTTCCGTGTTTTCCCTAAATGCGCTCCAGACAAGTGGCAGGATGTCCTCGTCAGAATCCGAACTTGTGGTCCCTCCCTGATAACCTCGATGTCGACGGGACGTTAAACCTAATATTCCTTCCTTTCTTCCAATTGACAATGCATATGTATGAGAAGAAGATCATTAATCTAACATGAAATTGTTTGCACCCTCTCTTCCACTTCCGTCTTACCCAATTTACTTTCCACCGCACATATCCTCACACACACACACACACACACACACACACACACACACACACACACTCGCTAAAATACTGATTTTCGTCTGAGAGAATGGACCTTAATGTTCTTCTTCTTCTTCTTCTTCTTCTTCTTCCTCTTCTCCTCTCTATGCCTTTTCCTGTTTCTTTTCCAGGGAGGGGGATGTCCTTCCTCATGCCATCACTTGCTTTCTATGTCTGAATCTGTATGCCCTATCCGTCTGCATGTGGATGAAGTCAACGTTTAACTGTGGTAAACTTTCTAATTGTTTGCATGGCACGTATCTGAGGTGGGATGTGGGTAGCAGAGCTGTACTTACTTAACTGGATGTGGGATATGCGAACATTTGAAAACCACGTCTTGAACCGCTGCTAGCCAGCCGCCGTCGCCAGTCCAGGTATTCGATCTGTAGCGTGTTCGTCTATCCCGCAAACGACGATATATCGACCTGTGCTATCCAGATATGCACAATGAAAATCATTCTTCCAGGAATACATTAAAAATAATATGTTTCTTTGTAGGGTCATCTTCCTCAGCAGGTGTTAAAATCTGTTATTATTCGTTTTTCCGTTTTCAGCTTACTGCAGTTTAATTCATGAGAATCTTATGTCAGACGCATTCGCTTTATTTATAAAGTAATTTCGGTGATTATTCTGGAAATTGGATACATATGATTGTACATTCTTGGTTGTTTTAGATTAAAAACAGTATTTTGTTTATAAAGATGAAGTGCAAATTGCTTTCGTATTCTCCAAACCACTGCTTCACCCTTCCTTGTTAGTAGCGGTTGATGTAGAAAGACTTCGTTTCACATATACACAGTTATTGCCATTCTTATGTATTTCTTGTGCTGCATTCGGCTTGTTTACACTTCTGCTCGCTTTTGTAAAAAAAAAAAAAAAAAAATGTAGCTTCACTGTTTGGCAACGCTCATAGCCTACACGAAAACACATGAACGCAGACATAAACATTGCATACTGCGCAGAGTGAGAAACACACATAATTTCAGTTCGATTTATAAAAGCGAGGTAAGTGTACATAAACCATCTGCTGTGCAAGGAATACTGCAGAATGGTAATAACTTCCAAGTGTGTACGTGAAGGAAAGTCATTCGACATCAACCGCTGCTAACAAGGAGGGAAGAAGCAGTGGTTTGGGGAGCATGGAAAAGGCACTGTAAATAATTTACTCTCCGACTTCAAAAACAAAACGCTGTTTTTAATCTAAAACAACCAAAACTGTACAAAATCCAATTAGTATAATAACCACGGAAGATGCTCTGTACATAAGCTATAAATAAGCGGAATGCGTTTAGTACAAAATTCACTTTGAGTAAACTGTAGTAAGCCAATAATAACTGATATTAAAAATAATTTCAATATCGTATTTTCAAACCAGGCTTTTGAAAGATGTGTCTTAGTTGTAAGGCAAATACTGGAACATGTGATCTCCACCCCCCCCCCCCCCCCCAACACTCTATCCCACCCCTTCATTTATTCCCAATTGCTCTGCCCCCTACTTGTTTGTTATCTGGCTGAAAAGAACGAAGTGATGGGTCGAATATCAAGTAGAATGATCTGCATAAAATGTACCAAAAGACGCTATGATACTGAAATACTCCCCGTTTTAAACTGTACTTAAATTTATTATGTGTTAAACTCCTACAAACACTGTGCAACGTTCAACACCCCTCACATTTCGCATGTGGCCAGGAGGTGCTAGTGTCAAGAGGGCTGCGTATCCCACCAGCTGCTAGTGATCCGTGGATGAGTGCCTATATACAGAGAATTCTATCAAGTGGCCAACAAAGGGACACAGGTAGCACAAATGGAGTTGCCAGGCTAGGGGCTTTAGAGGTACCCTTTGTATTTTATTTATGTGTGCGTCAATATCGCACCCTCCCCCCTCTATCCCCATCTCCCCCTCCACCCCACACACACCTACAACAAGCCACAGAAGGGAGCAAAATCAAGGGATGATAAGGCAGTAAGATATTTTTCTACTTCGGGTCACATTTTTGAGGCGTTCCACCCAGTAGACCAGAGAAGAATTACTCTAGCTGTACTCCAAAGGGGTGAGATAATGTTGAATGGGTTACAGTTCTGTGATGTCTGGGGAATGTAAGCAATGTCAAATATTGTCCGGAAAGTCGTTTCGTTGCACACCGCACCGGTAAGTGGGTGTTTTCAACGGCGAAATGTGAGAAAAAGAACTCCCCAGATCTGGTTTCATTTACGCCCTGTATGACACATCCTGAGGCCTTCTGGTGTCGATTCTGAGCACCAGTGTGTCCGAGACGTTTTCCTCGGCCGTGCATAAGGAAAGCGTGATTTCATTGCTGAAAGTCAGGAGTGCCGACTCTCACTGCAGAGGCGACGGGATACCGAGTGAGATGTCGGTAAGGGGAACTGTGACGACCTCCCCAAGATATGACACGTCAGTGGTGGCGTTTGGCAGAAGTGCGGTGAAATTTGGTCCGAATGTAATATCATTAACTTACCTTACACACAAAATAAAGTTCTTAGCTCTGGCCTTTCTTTACGCCCGTGTTGACACCTTGCAGTTTAAAGCTACGCCTAGACCGAGTGCGACGTCGCAGGCTGCCGTGCTTTTGATCAGAGGAAGGTTACAGGCACATTCGAGCCAAATTTAAAACTTCTTTGTTGCCATGGGAGACCCTTTAATTTTGTTCCACAGTGAACTTCATCTCTTAGTTATGTTCGGCTTTTGAATCCATGTAACAGATTGAAGGGCAATTGTTAGTAAGTAAATAAAGGCGTGTGTGGTCGTGCTTGTGAGGAGCTTTGAAGTCATAAATGTCAGAGTGCATGTGTGCCACTCCCCTCGCAATCTCCAGATAGCGTGCAGAGGTGCGCCGCCCGCGAGTTCGTTCGCTGTGCCTGCGGGGCGGTCTAGAGACGCCGGCTTGCCTCGCTAACCGGATTACAATCAGGGCCGCTCAGCGAGAACTCGCGCCCATTACACTCCGGAGGGCAATTTGTAAATGGCGGGCGCAGGCGCCACAGCGCACACCGAGTGTGGTGGAGCTTCTCTCTGCCGACTCGCTTCCCTGTATACTCGGCTGCGCTTTCGCAAGTGTCTACACGCCACTGATCCTTTATGAGCCAGCGGACTGAGAGTCTAAGATATTTGTTTCCTGTTACAGGTTTACACTAACGTTTCAATACAATCAATCGTCGATAAGTTGCGTACCATGTGAAGAGGTTTCGTTTCTCTACGAAGTGTTATACGAGCTAACATCTGGAACTATTTCTTAGAAACAATGGATGAATTTACATAAGATACAATTATAATTTTCTGTGATAACGAGGGCCTATTACTTAGTTTTACAGGATAATCAAGCAGAATACATATCGCTCTCTTCCAAGGACAGTAACAAAACTCAAAAAATGCTAACTTGCAAATAATCGGCTTCAATCAATCTATAAAGCTTGATGTATCATTAGCTTCCCTTAAATTTCAAGTAAATATTTTTGGCAGTAAATTCCATTATGCTGAATACAGCAGAAATATGGACAGCAGTAATATGTACTCGCAGTTCCCTTCTCGTCGATTGTGAGGTGTTACCAGGTAATTATTAATTAATTCTTTGAACTGCATTACTTTTCTTTCATTTCTAAAATAATTTTGTGTATGTTAAGCTCTTTACGTAACACTTTTGCAGATTTTCCACCCCAGATTGCTGCATTTTAGTACGACATTCGAAATTCCATCTGAAAATACTAATACTTAAGTGAGAATAAAAAATTAAAAACGAGTTGAAATGTTTTATTAGAAAAACTGCAAAATTAAAATTATAATTTGTGAAAATTAAAACAATTTAATAAGGAACATTAGATCTAACTATCATGGAGAAGGAAACGAAGAGACGGGAGAATACATGTTTTGGAGCTGCAGTGAGAAAGGAGAAAGATTAATTGAGTTCTACAACAAATTTCAGCTAATAATTGCGAACAGACTGTTCACAAATCTCAGGAGCAGTAACTACACGTGGAAAAGACCTGGAGACAGGAAAATTACAGGTGGATAACATCGTAGAGCAACAGAGATACTGAAATCAGGTACTGCACTGTAAAGCATAGACGAGAGGAAATATATTCTCTGATCGCAATGTAGAAATGACATAGTAGAATGAAGTTTGAAGAGTTGTCTGGGAGAAACAGTGAGGAAAGAAGCAAAATATTGAAATACTCAGGAATGTTGAGATATGTGTGTTAACCATGGACCAATAAACGACGGAGAGGCTCCGTCCACGCCACAGCCGCAGGGTCGACAACTCCACGGCGACTACCGCAGTCCACTTCACCCCTTCACCGCCCCACACCGAACCCATGGTTATTGTGCGGTTCGGCCTCCGGATGATACCAGCGTCCGGCTGTATGCGTTGGGGAGGCCAAGGGTAAAGGGCGATTGAACATCATTTATGTTGCGGACTTCATCTTTCTTTTAACGGAACACGCTTAGTTAGATTTGTTAAATACGTATTGGTAAAAAAACCTCGAGATGCGCTGACTGCTAATAAACAATAATTTACAATCGTAAAACTGTACAATATTGGTTAAAAGCAAACGGGTTAAATACAATAATAAAAAAAGCAGAAGTACAGTAAAAGTGTTAAAAACTCATTCTCGAAAGAAATTTTAAGATTTACGATCCAAAACAGAAGAACAGTCCACGAATAAACACCATAGAAGAAAATTGCTAAACCGCCGGAGAGAGCAGGTGCAGTAAGCCACGCAAGAGAAATAACCAGACAAAATGTTAAATGTTGGGTGCCTAATGGTACAATAGTCAGTGAGAACATTCATGACATTTACAGATATTTAATCTCTTCTTGTTTGACTAGTCTAAGAAACAGCATTGCACAAAAGAAATAAGATTAATAGCCATTCAGTTGGCAGAGCCACACTCGCATAAACACATACACATAAATACTCTCCTAATTACCCAATTGGCGATTTAGACCATTAGCAAAAAAAAAAATTGTTCAAATGGCTCTGAGTACTAAGGGACTTAACATTTGAGGTTATCAGTCCCCTAGACTTAGAACTATTTAAACCTAACTAACCGAAGGACATCACTCACATCCATGGCCGAAGCAGGATTCGAACCTGCGACCGAAGCAGCACCATGCTTCCGGACTGAAGCACCTAGAACCGATCGGCCACAATGGATCGGCTTAGACAATTAGCACTTCAAAACTTTACATGAGCTATAAAGCAAATAATAATAATAATAATAATAATAATAATGAAAAGTATAGGCGCAGTAGCAGCGCAATGATTAAGACAAAAGTAAATACATCGACATACAACCCCGTCTTGACAAGGCGTAGTGGGCTCGTAAAGATTAAGTGATGCAGGACCAGCTGAATCGGGATGGCTGTTCGGTCGAGTAAGGACTTGGCTCTGGTTTTTGACGCAGCGCCTACTCTGTCAGCCAGGCAGATTCCAACCAAGTCCAACCAAAATAAACACAAAAGGCAGCATAATTAACAGAGAAATACAGAATTTGGTGCAGAAACTGGGACTGGCTTCTAATATACACCAAACGCCGCCACACACCACTCAAAATTACAGCAGCATGAAAAGCAAGTAAATTATTTTTCATTTAGTTAACGGAGTCAAATCAGTGAAACCTATAGGCGGCTCAAAAAAAAAAAAAAAAAAAAAAAAAAAAAAAAAAAAAAAAAAAACTATTCCTAATACAATTACCAAGCAGGAAGTTAGACCACCAATCACAGATTGTACTAAACTCCCGCCACGTGGACGAGGGGTAAACAAGTAAGCACAGAGCGTAGCACTAAACACAAAGCCTACGTGTTCGGCTGACTAACACAAAACAGAACACAGTTTTTTGAATAAAATTACAGTCCCGTATAAGATAGTAGTAACAAACGCAGAATAATGTCATCATTGAGGGAGGGTTAATAATTAAGATTAAGAGGCCGCGATGGCCGAGCGGTTATAGGCGCTTCAGTCTGGAACCGCTCGACTGCTTCGGTCGCAGGTCCGAATCCTGCCTCGACATGGATGTGTGTGATGTCTTTAAGTTAGATAGGTTTAAGTAGTTGTTCTAAGCTCTAGGGGACTGATGACCTCCGATATTCTATAGCGCTCAGAGCCATTTGAACTATTTTTTGAGACCGGGCGTGGCAAATAACAGATTGGAGCTTTAGATAAAGAAACAACTTTTCTGTCTCGTAACAGAAATGGTGTCATTAACCAGGAAACTGACATGGAACCGGACGTGAACCTCTAACAAACAGCCAGTAGACTAGCGAACACAGTCGCAGTACTGGCACATGAAATGGCAGTTAGAGCTATAGTTAATGCCCATGCTCGCAGCCCATAAATCAAATCGGAGTCTCACTAGAGGTATCAGTACAACGATACAGTAAGACAGTGTGGAGCCGACACACAACTTCAACACAGCAGCGATCCGCTGTGTGTATACAGATCCAGTTGGTCGCTGAAGCACACAACACGCTCCTTTACTCGGTACGCGCCCCACACGTTTGCAGCCGACCACAGCCGAGGTAATAATGGTTCGCAATCTGCTTCTCCGTGGTGTCGCTGCTACGCTCAGGGCCAGTGACTGTCAACTGCAGGCACACTAGTCGTCTTGCAGCCAGTTTTCAACTCGGTCGCCTTATCCAGAGCGAACCGTTTTCACATTCCCGGTTTAAGTATCACTGCCCTCGGGCCTCCGATCTCCACGTAAACCATGCGCTCCTTAGGCGAAGATGGTCTACTAGAGACTGTGGCGCGACCTAGTGACCGCACAATGGATTAACGATTTATGTGTTGCAGTCCTGTCAGAATGACGTAATGATATGGTTATTCCGCTGCAGCTGCACTTTGCTCGAGTCTGGTGTGATTAAGACCCACTTGTGTGCCTCCCAATTGCGTGCCTCCCTATTTGGTACATCTATTTTCCTTCCGGGCTACCTTCTGATAGTGGCACTACAGTCAGGCGTCTCTTTACTCGGCTCAGCACACTAAAAAGAAGTTGTGGAAATAAAGAAAGGTTGGGTGGGTTTAAATTTCAGCACGAAAGGATATCAAAGATAGGATTCACTGACGACGTTGAAGAAGATTTGCAGGATCCATTGAATTTAATGAACAGAGTAAATAATATGGACTGAGAATTAAACGAAGAAAGGGGAGAGTAACTAATGAGGAGGTATTAAATACAACTGGAGAGAAGAAAAATTTGTGGCACAAGTTGACTAGAAGAAGGGATCGGTTAGTAGGGCATATTCTGAGGCATCAAGGGATCACCAATTTATTATTGGAGAGCAACGTGGAGGGAGACCAAGAGATGAATACACTAAACAGATTCTGAAGGATGTAGGCCGCAGTAGGGACTGGGAGATGAAGAAGCTAGCACAGGGTAGAGTAGCATGGAGAGATGCATCAAACCAGTCTCTGGGCTGAAGACCACAACAACAACGAGAAAGAAAAGAAGTACGACCAGTGATAAAGTAAATATAAAAAATGTTCACCACAAAACAAAGTGAGAGAATTCGGCGAACTAGGAAGCAGAATTGGGAGGACACAAAGCAAACACAGGCAAACAAGGCATTAGTGACGAAACGTAGTCTGCTAGTATGAAACATGAGAACATGCATTTCTAGAAGAGCATTGTATTGCATTAAATCATGGACTTTAAGAACACCAGAAATGAAGAGAAATATTTGAGATGTGGTTTCATAAAAGGCTTTCAAAATTAAGTGGAGTTATGATAAGAAATCAGTTATGAAGGGAGTGTGTCGGAACCAATGACAAGGAGCCGGTCGGCATAGGGAGGTATGCCATGAGTTGAGACATCGGGGAATAACATAGTAGTGCTAGAAGGAGTTGTAAAGTGTACAAGCTTTCGGGGAAGACAGATATCGGTTTATATTCAACCAATAATTGGGACGTAGGTGCAAGTGTTGCTCTGAGATAAAGTGCTTGCGCAAGACGGGAATTCGATGACGGCTGCATCAAACCTGTCGAAAGAATGCTGACTCAAAATAAACTGAGCATTTCTGCTTCCGCTATTCCGTCTGTAGTGAACTAGTGTGACTGGTGACTATCGTCCATAGCTGGAACTAGCATCTTGGCATGAGATGATCGGTTTTGCAAGAGAAAGCAGCGAACTCAAAACCAAAGGGCCAAGCTTTATAGATAAAGGGACAACTCATTCATCAAGCAGATATGTATTTTGATGAGAGGATTATCTCAAGGCTGGCGTATGAAACGTTAAATCTTTTCGAGGTAGCACAGCAACAAAATTAACTTAGTATTTTATTCCATCATTCTGTGCACGTATGGCCTGTTTCGTATAAATGCATCATCGCTGTTCGCACCAGAGGCTTTTAATGTATTGACTACACAGTTCAATCGGTAGTTTGAACAGCGGTTTGGATATTCTGTGGAAATGGGATGCAGAAAGGCTTGGTGCAGTGGTCAGCACACAGGACTCACGTTTCGTAGAACAACGACTCTAACACATGTTGGGTAATCCTTATTTTTGTATCCTATAATTTTCCTGAATCGCTCGAGTCAAATGGTTTGCAAGGGCAACACCGATCCATCTTCATCCTTGAGACTTCCCGATCTTCTGTTTCCCCCTAATTACTTCGCTGTCGATTGGGCATTAAGTCCCAACCTTCGTCCTTTCCTAAGGAAAATCTAGCAAATATTTTTTTATGGAAATCGGTGGTCTTATCATGTGCCACAAAAATGAGATCGATAGGAAGTGCAAAATGGCTAAGCAGGGATGGCTAGAGGCCAAATGTAAGGATGTAGAGGCTTCTCTCACTAGGGGTAAGATAGATACTGCCTACAGAAAAATTGAAGAGACCTTTGGAGATAAAAGAACCACTTGTATGAACATCAAGAGCTAAGATGGAAACCTAATTCTAAGCAAAGAAGGGAAAGCAGAAAGGTGGAAGGAGCATATAGAGGGTCTATACAAGGGCGATGTACTTGAGGACAATATTATGGAAATGGAAGAGGATGTAGATGAAGATGAAATGAGAGATCCGATACTGCATGAAGAGTTTGACAGAGCACTGAAAGACCTGAGTCCAAACAAGGCCCCGGGAGTAGACAACATTCCATTGGAACTACTGACGGCCTTGGGAGAGCCAGTCCTGACAAAACTCTACCATCTGGTGAGCAAGATGTAGGAGAGAGGTGAAATACCCTCAGGCTTCAAGAAGAATACAATAATTCCAATCGCAAAGAAAGCAGGTGTTGACAGATGTGAAAATTACCGAACTACCAGTTTAATGAGACACAGCTCCAAAATACTAACACAAATTCTTTACAGACGAATGGAAAAACTAGTAGAAGCCAACCTCGGGGAAGATCAGTTTGGATTCCGTCGAAATGTTGGAACACGTGAGGCAATACTGACCCTACTACTTATCTTAGAAGCTAGATTAAGGAACGACAAACCTACGTTTCTAGCATTTGTAGACTTAAAGAAAGCTTTTTACAATGTTGACTGGAATACTCTCTTTGAAATTCTGAAGGTGGCAGGGGTAAAATACAGGGAGCGAAAGGCTACTTACAACTTGTACAGAAACCAGATGCCAGTTATTAGAGTCGAGGGAGATGAAAGGGAGGCAGTGGTTGGGAAGGGAGTGAGACAGGGTTGTAGTCTCACCCCGATATTATTCAATCTGTATATTGAGCAAGCAGTGAAGGAAACAAAAGAAAAATTCGGAGTAGGTATTAAAATCCATGGAGAAGAAATAAAAACTTTGAGGTTCGCCGATGACATCGTAATTCTGTCAGAGACAGCAACGGACTTGGAAGAGCAGTTGAACGGAATGGATAGTGTCTTGAAAGGAGGATATAAGATGAACATCAACAAAAGCAAAACGAGGATAATGGAATGTAGTCGAATTAAGTCGGGTGATGCTGAGGGAATTAGGTTAGGAAATGAGATACTTAAAGTAGTAAAGATCTTTTGCTATTTGGGGAACAAAATAACTGGTAATGGTCGAAGTAGAGAGGATATAAATGTAGACTAGCAATGGCAAGGAAAGCGTTTCTGAAGAAGAGAAATTTGTTATCATCGAGCATAGATTTAACTGTCAGGAAGTCATTTTTGAAAGTATTTGTATGGAGTGTAGCCATGTATGGAAGTGAATCATGGACGATAAATAGTTTGGACAAGAAGAGAATAGAAGCTTTCGAAATGTGGTGTTACAGATGAATGCTGAAGATTAGATGGGTAGATCACATAACTATTGAGGAAGTATTGAATAGGATTGGGGAGAAGAGAAGTTTGTGGCACAACTTGACGAGAAGAAGGGACCGGTTGGTAGGACATGTTCTCAGGCATCAAGGAATCACCAGCTTAGTATTGGAGGGCAGCGTGGAGGGTAAAAATCGTAGAGGGAGACCAAGAGATGACTAAACTAAGCAAATTCAGATGGATGTAGGTTGCAGTAGGTTCTGGAAGATGAAGAAGCTTGCACAGGATAGAGTAGCATGGAGAGCTGCATCAAACCAGTCTCAGGACTGAAGACCACAACAACAACTACAACATCATCTGCCAAAAACGAAATGTTAAGGCACTATAGCTCAAAACAAACTTGTCTATGCTGCAGAATTCTTTGCTGGTCTATCGTTGATCTCAAGGCTTAAAGAGTTCTTGATTATCTCAGGCTGTTATCTAGCAACTATGTTGTTACTCATGTGTTACTCTTTGAATTACTGTTTAAAGTCTATTGAAGCTTTTTCCTGCGTGTACAGTCTCTACGGTATGAATATTTTGACGATGATTTGAACTAAGTACTTTCGTCCTTCATAAACAGCCTACTTTTCTCGTACAATACGAAATCATGTCAAGCAGAGTTGACACAAATATCATGTATTCAATGTAAGATGCAGCCCGTGAGACCCACAATCGAACCCGACATGAAGTTTGTAGATATCAGTGAAACTGTTTCATTTGAATGAAACAATTTGAGAAAACAACAGTTTTCATACATGGTATTTCCTCTTACAGTAAAAAGTGAAATTACACAAGAGAAAAACAAAAGTTAGTATCAGTAATAGATCCCTGAGACCAAGATGGCCAGTAAAAATAGTAACAAATGCTAAGATTTAATTTTGCAGTACATTAAGGAAGAGATTCTCATAAAATGTACACGTCATTACCACCGCTGTTGTCAAGTTCTGTAACGTCCTCTAGATGGTCATTCAAAACTTTAGTCATGAGCTTAAGTGAATTTTATCGACCAAAGTTGTTTCCATTAGTGTACACTCAAGTTCGACTATTGTCTTCATTCTAGTTCCGCAATGTACACCACCCAAGAAGGTTCTGTCTCATGCGTGCGTCGCACATTGCCCTCGCACCATTTGATAATGCAGTGAACAAAAACATTTCTTCTGTTGATCTCAAAGTAATAACTGTTGTGTTGTTGTTGTGGTCTTCAGTCCTGAGACTGGTTTGATGCAGCTCTCCATGCTGCTCTATCCTGTGCAAGCTTCTTCATCTCCCAGTACCTACTGCAACCTACATCTTTCTGAATCTGCTTAGTGTATTCATCTCTTGGTCTCCCTCTACGATTTTTACCCTCCACGCTGCCCTCCAGTACTAAATTGGTGATCCCTTGATGCCCGAGAACATGTCCTACCAACCGATCCCTTCTTGTGCCGCAAACTTCTCTTCTCCCCAATCCTATTCAGTACTTCCTCATCAGTTATGTGGTCTACCCATCTAATCTTCAACATTCTTCTGTAGCACCACATTTCGAAAGCTTCTATTCTCTTCTTGTCCAAACTATTTATCGTCCATGTTTCACTTCCATACATGGCTACACTCCATACAGATACTTTCAGAAATGACTTCCTGACAGTTTAATCTATGCTCGATGTTAACAAATTTCTCCTCTTCAGTAACGCTTTTCTTGCCATTGCTAGTCTACATTTATATCCTCTCTACTTCGACCATCATCAGTTATTTTGCTCCCCAAATAGCAAAAAATCTTTACTACTTTAAGTGTCTCATTTCCTAACCTAATTCCCTCAGCATCACCCGACTTAATTCGACTACATTCCATTATCCTCGTTTAGCTTTTGTTGATGTTCATCTTATATCCTCCTTTCAAGACGCTAACCATTCCATTCAACTGCTCTTCCAAGTCATTTGCTGTCTCTGACAGCATTACAATGTCACCGGCGAACCTCACAGTTTTTATTTCTTCTCCATGGATTTTAATACCTATTCCTAACTTTTCTTTTGTTTCCTTCACTGCTTGCTGTATATAGAGATTAAATAACATCGGGGAGAGGCTACAACCCTGTCTTACGCCCTTCCCAACAACTGCTTCCCTTTCATGTCCCTCGACTCTTACAACTTCCATCTGGTTTCTGTACAAATAGTAAGTAGCCTTTCGCTCCATGTATTTTACCGATGCCACCTTTAGCATTTGAAAGAGAGTATTCCAATCAACATTGTCAAAAGCTTTCTCTAAGTCTGCAAATGCTAGAAACGTAGGTTTGCCCTTACTTAATCTTTCTTGTAAGATATGTCGTAAGGTCAGTATTGCCTCACGTGTTCCAGTATTTCTACGGAAAAAAGAAAAGTAGTAACTAACTCTAGAAAGCTATTCTGAGATGTTCATAACATAGTGGATGCATTGTTTATTTTTAAATCTTAGTGTAGGATGGAAGCACGTTAAATGCTGTAGAATACGTTCTGTAAAGGGCAACTGCTGTCAGTGTAGTTGTGGTCCAAGAAGGATTTATTTTGCTGACACAAAATAAGTATAATGTACTTTTACAATTTTAGTAACTGTAAATTCTGAGTACAAGTGCAGATTTTCAAGTTGGATAGCATAAAATAATCGCTACACTTAAACTGCCAAAGTGAGTGGTACAGAAAATAACTTCCAGAGTGGGACTAACAATAAAATTGCATAGAGATTTTTCCAGTCCATGGCATTGTGATATATCAAGCAGTGGTAACAATATAAAAAACAAACAGGCTTGGTTGCAAAATTTCATACTCTATAAACAGTTTCTAAATACACCTCTATCACTATTACTTGTCAATTTGCGTTTTAGTGTTAAGCACCGTAGGTATGGGAAAACTGACCGGTTAATATCAGTACTAGTATTTTAGTTCTGAATAGCCAGTATTTTTCGGTATTTTTTTGGTGTCGATTGCAATAACTAATAACAGGGTAAAAGAACCGAAATGTCAATTATCCATAACAGCAGTGCTACAATTTTTGGTTTTTGAATGAAGCCTTTATGAAGAAAAACAGTAATTTTTTATTCGTTAAATTTCCATTGATTTGTAATATTGTGGTATAATAGAAAATGGGATAATTGATCAGTGCTACTTTAATAACAATTCCCTACAGACACGAGCGACAAACAAGTGGCATAAGAATTGGTACAGTATTGCCACGACAGTACTGTAGCATTACTATGTGGCGTGTCCAATTAGATGGTATGTGTGTACATATGGTGTGCAAAGAGTTGCCCCAAACTAGTATATACGGTAGCTTCTCGCTGTCGTAATCAGACATGACATCATTTGTACAAAAACATGGCACCATTCCTAGTCTGACAGTATTTTACTACGTGCGTCAATGAGGTACAATGCTCTGTTGGCTCTAAAAGATTAAAAACGGGAGGATCCAGGACAGATTTGCGACATCACATGAGGAGGGAACTTAAAACTTTACATCTTATCTGCTTGTAGCTCTTAGAAACGGACAGATTACCACGAAAAAATAGAGTTTTTCAGCCTCAGTTTTCAGCCTTTAGCACTGGCTATTCATAATGTCCAAACAGTGATTGTCCCTACATTTCAACATGATTTTTGAGCAGTTTCTAAAGTTAGAATTGATAGGAGAATACTGGTGATTTTTGTAGTATTCATACATTTATCACTTTTGCAGAGAAGCACCGATGGCTTAACAGACTGGGTATGCTGTTATTTGTTTATTTGATTAAATATTTTGGTTGTATGTATCTTCAAACTGAGAGGGTCAAAATTTTTCAATCTTTGTTGGAGTTCTACTTTTATTGCAGGCAGTAACAGGAATAAGAAACCCGAAAATCCAATTTTTTTTAGAAACCAGTTACTATGAGAAGTTTTTACAGTCAAGTTAAACTGGCGTTGCAGAAAACCAATATAACCAAAGACTGATTATTTCAGTGATAACTGCCATCCATACCATATGTGTTTAGGGAGTGACACAAACTGCATCTAAATCCTCAAGATATCAATTGGTTGCTAAGAACATACAATAGAAAGCTTTTTCTTGTTGATAACTTCGGCAAGTTCTTCGTATTTATCAAAAGATGCTGCTTGCTCGATGCTGTTTGCAGATTTGACTTAAGTCACTGCTGAGGTAGTGTCAAAATTACGCGGTAACATAGGATTTGCGCTGCAGAGAGGAGCACAGTGGCTTCATTTGTCTGCTGCTCTGCCAATAGCAGTCGGGGCCAGTAATGTGTTTACTGCTGAGCGGAACCCGATACGGGGCGTGGAGGGGTAGCGCTTGGGGGGTGGGGGGGGGGGTGTAGGGGTCTGCTAATGGAGCGGCCAGAGACATCGACCAGCGGCGGGCGATCGCTCGGGCCGCTCCCCGGGGGTTCCCCGCAGCATAATGAACACCCAACTACTGGCCTGCTCCGGGCAAGAGACCGCCTCGCCTAAGGGGCCGCAGCTGTGAAGTGCGCTTGTGTCGATATGCACAACATGTTGTTTCCAAAATAGGATTAGAGAAATACAAATAAAATAAAGAACCCAAAAGGCGTTTTGCAATAACTCCATATATGCGAACGTACGTGGAGCTATTTCTAGTGGAACTGGAAATGAGAGAATAATTCTTATGAAACTAAGTAAAAAACTTTACCAATACTACTACACGAAGACAAGCCGCTGATTTACATTGTTATTAAAAATCTCGAAAGTTTCTTGGGCGATTTCCTTCGAGTTTTTACTCGATACTAGAATAAACATCAGAATGGACAGAGTCTCCATACTTTAATTTACACATATAAAAAAAATGTAACTGGCCAAGGTCTGCACTTAGGTGATATTTAAGAAAACTTAATAGGAAGGGTCTTTAAAACAGCAATAGAGGCCTATACAGTCTTTTTGAAAATTTTTGTTTATCTCTCTGTCCTTATCTGACAGTTGTATAGCTGAAGGTCCAACTTAAGATCTGGAACATGTTTCATCTTGATGGCTGAGTTTTCTTTAACTGGGTCAGTACAAGGAAATCAGAATCCACAGTAAATGCAGGAAAACCGTCTTAGGAACCTTTAGGTGCATCTTTGTGGAAACAGTTTTGCCATAATAAAATTTTTCCTCAAGTAAGAGTTGTCCATGAAAATGAATAAAATTGTCAAAATTTTTTGGATAGACTCAGTTTCGTGGAAGGACCTTTGTCCTTATACTGGAAGAAAAAAATCGAGACAGCAGAAGTTTTATAAAACTAAACTAATTAACCCAGGATAGAAATGACAGATTCCGTAAAACGAAGTATTTTGGAACGTTTTATTATAGAAACAATGATGCCAGCGGTTTAATCCGGTTATCCAGAGATATTGTTTAATTAATTCTTGAATAAGTGTAAATATTATCCTTGATAGGTTTCCCGAGGTGATAGTAAAAATTTACTATCGTTAATAGGTTTGTCGAGTTGACACCAAAAATCACTTTCGTACACTTCTTCAGACGTTTACGTTGTGTTTTATTGATATAAGTAAAGAGATACAGTTGTTGAGCTTTCGTATTAGTGTCTTCGTTTAACTTATTTCCTTCTTACACTAATTCTTCAATTGGTGCAACAGGTGTCATTTATAAGTTTGTCGAGTAATAACAATGCCTTCTCGAAAACGATTTAATGCTTCAGTTATCTGTACATAGGCCTACAAACACATAAGTTCTTTACCATTGCGCTATTTTGACAGCTTCAGTATTTTTATATCCGTTGTTTCACCGATATTAGGCTTCAGGATTTTTCAAAATTCATGCGGATTCGAAATCCACTTGGGCGAATACGACGGCAAAAGCTACTAGAAAACAAAAACGTAAATTCTGTGCAAATGGGAAACGTACTTACCAAATATTTCAAAACGTTCTTGACCGATTTTTTCATAATCTTACACGGTACTCTAAGAACCGTCCAGACGGCCATAGCGTAGATTGGTTTTTTAATGTATATGGTACGTAAATATGCACATAAAATCTATACTACCGTGCAGAGACAAGTCGCTTTTTAACGTTCCTACCAAAAATCTCGATAAGTTCTTCACTTCACATTTTTACACGATAATCTAACAAACGTTCAGATAGACACAGACTAGATACTGTTTTATATAACTTGCATGAAAAGGAACACCGTTACCAAAAACTTGGATGGTTCTTGATCGATTATTTACAGATTTTTACATGGTACTCTAAAACATTCAGCCGGTAAAAGGATACATATTCTTTCAAACAAAACTGAACAGTCTATCTGCTTAGCCGTTTGCGAGAAAGATATAGCAGTGCTATACTGTGCTCTGAAAACGTGCCATTTAGTTTTCTTCCTCACGGTCAATTATAACAACAATAGCAGGGTATTTAAACCATTAGACAAATCGTTTCTCTCATACACATTCTTTCTCCTTATACATAATTTTAAACAAAAATGTACTTACAAGTAATTGTTGTTTTGTTTTCTTCCTTGCAGTCAGTTTTAACAGAAAACTGTAAGCTGTAGTTATGAGTTATAGTCTCATCATCAGAATACTACTGCGGAATCTGAAACGTCGATGTTTCTGTAATATTATGCGATTGCAGATTAAAACTAATCAAAATACTGTTCTTTAAGCTACTGTCGTCACAGACCCATCAGTGGGAGTGATCTTTCATGCCCCATATACGAATGATCATAACCTATTTATCCATTTATTTTTTTTCGTTACTTGCATTCTAGATTGCTCGAATGTTCTGCTGTACAGTACGATGAATGCACCTTTCGTTTCACCTCCCTTCTAGATGTGGCTATACGTAGCGATTACCTTTGGTCAAAAAGTCTAAGAAGATGATTTCCAATCAAATTAAATGCACAAATTGTCTAACTTGCCAGTGTGACATAATGTTTTCACTAATTTATAGATGTATTTTTTATATTTATTGTTTTTCATCGCTGTCGCCACATTTGGGCACTGGATAGTATGCACACTGGGCAGGTCAGTGTTTCAAACATTCCGATCTTCAGCCAAAAGGTTGAAGACTACGTTAGTCGAGGTAATTTAACTGAAATATGTATGACACATTTGTATCTATTTGAGGAGTAAATAAATAATGTTCAACAGTAGTTAAGTATGTCTTGACTTCTAGTCCTTGCCATCAAACGCGAACCGATGACGCTGCACAGAAAGGGAGAAAATTCGAAAGAGAAATACATCATGTTCTCTTTGACTGGAAGACTATGGAGCAGTTCCAAACGGCCAAAATGTAAATATAGTCAAATTATGGAGGGGGAAGTGATAGTGATGGGAGGGTTAGATAAAACAGGAAGGGTAAATATTGGGTGGCTTTCACATTGTGGGAAAGAGAATCATTTGTAGTTTCATGGGGGGTTGAATGGAATGTAGAAGGTGTAGGACTGAATAGGTCGTACCTGTTCACCAAGTATCGAATTATTAAGGCTTAAAATGATACTAATCAAATGGAAAACAGCAGGTATTCAACTAGATGCTGAAATATTAAGATGATTTTATACTGTAATGACAATGGGAAGTGATTTTTATGAAAAAGTTATTGGATTTTACTTGATGGGTTTCATTCTATCTTTCTGTCACAGCAAATTAACATACTGAAATACATAAAGTAAGTTGATAATTTTACAACGAAATATCGGAGGGGCCACAGAGAAAATACAGTATCGTAAGATACAACATGGCTTTGAGATAAGTACTTAGCGAACTAAAAAATATTCAGCTCTCGTCGAACTCGCTTTTATCCACGTACGTACCACATCCTTCCCCGGAGGAACATGATAGCCTCACTCTTCCTTATCTAGAACTAATCGAGAGCTTAGCTTCATTTTATTCGTAACTCACCCTACACTTCTCACCATATATTAATGCTGTAACTCACAATTTTCCCGCGAAAGTCTCCCTAAACTGATCCTAGTACCTACATACCACGTATTACTTCTTTGCTATATGTAGTCCACCATGTTTTCTACAATATCCTGTCCAGTAAGAGAAAATTTTTGAATTCTCTCATAGAACTGTTACCAGATTACCTCACGATCATCATCATCTCCATACAATAGAAACTCGTTCCAACTTCTTAACATTAATCGTGGTTCCGTCTCGTTAACATTTATATCAATACTTATTTCAAATATGTACATCACTAATTGAGGAATCGTAAAAGACAAATGACTACAAGAGACAACCGAAGAGAGGAACTGTAGAAATGGTAAGGTTCTGGACTAACATGTTTTTGAAACAGTTAGAAAAACCACGAGTTGCCACCTCCCCCCCCCCCCCCTTGTTTTTTAAATGTAACAATTACAGTACTCTTGATTAAATACTAACTCTGTTCCAGTATTGATGGCAAACAGCGGTCATACAAAGATGGCAAATTTCAGCTCAAAACCGTTACAACGACATCAGTTAAAAGTCTCAGCTAAAAGTAGACAACTAATTGACATTAAAATGTAAATCCTCAAACCTAAGTTAACAATGACTAAGGTAAAAACATAAACAAAATTTATAACGATAAACTGGCATCAATTCAGATTTCAAAACAATCGTCAGATAAAAACAGTTCAGCCACAGAACTTGAAATATACAGTAATTATTAGTGTGGGACCTTTAATCACAAATTGTACACACATGAATTTCACTCGTGGCACAATTTAAGGTTTACTCAATTGCGGTATGTAAGTACCAGACAATTTTAAAACAAGCTTAGGCACAGAGCCCCTTCAGATGAACGTCAAATAAGGAGAAGCAAATTCTTCAGTGTGAAAAAGTGATCACTTAAAGATTGATTTGCAACGTTAGAATTCACCCATGGCTACCTCAGTGTTTTCAATCGCATTTTGTTTCACACTTTAGTTCTGTGTACACTTCTTGGCGATACATTATACACATCATTAAATTGGGATGATGAAACCCAAACCGTAAGTCAGTTACCGCCTGTCCCACATACACACAACAAAATTGGCACCCGCAGTGCCGGAGTCAATAACAACCTTTACAACACGAACAGATAAAATAAATGGATCACCAGCTATTCAATCGTAGTACTACTCAATGGACAAGTACTCGTCCATAAAAGCAGCCAGGGTACAGTGACAGTGTAGTGAAGGGTATACAGACCTTCCAGTTTGGCTTTGACTGACAATGTCATTCCGGAAACGGATACAGGATTCGAAAGCGCAGACCCCGATTACAGTCAACATATCGACGAACACCAGTACAGCGCAACCAGCATATACTTGAATCCAGAAGAGGTGGTTCTTTTCAGACGAACGGTCCTCAATCCCAACGGCGTCGCGCTATTACTCCAGGTCCTGACAAGCCGTTTTCCGATATATACACGGTTCTGCTCCCAGCACTGACCGGGCTCGCTATCTTCTTCCTGCCGCTGATAACCCAAGAACCTCTTCGCCAAAGCTCACACTGGACTCGCATTTGGGAGGACGACGGTTCAATCCCACGTCCGTCCATACTGATTTAGGTTTTCCGTGGTTTCCCTAAATAGCTCCAGGCAAATGCCGGGATGGTTCCTTTGAAAGGGCACGGCCGACTTCCTACCCCGTCCTTTCCTAATCCGATGAGACCGATTACCTAGCTGTTTGGTCTCTTCCTCCAAACAACCCAACCTTCTCCGCCTAAGCTCACGCGCTGCCTAGCGGACCACGTTCACACGAGAGTTTCCTCACTCGAAAAGAGAATCTATACCACCAAGGACTCCACCAGAGTCGTACAATGTTGGGACAATGAGAAATAACTTTTAGGAGGGTTTCGAACACGGCACACGAGGTGATACACTGTTAACAGCTGGCCCAGTCTCAAAATTATTACGCCAGTCTTATTTCAAACTTTTTATGAAGTAAAAGTTAAGGGTGTTCCGACGTATCGACAGGGCCGGCACAAGAACGCTGTGAAACGACGTCAGCCAATAGCACGCTCAGTAGAACGTCACCACGACAGGAGCGGCATCTACACGAAGAGATGGGAAAGAGCCACCGTGGTACAACAACCGAGTTAGAAAACTGCTGCGGAAGCAAAGGGAACTTCACAGCAAACATAAACATAGCCAAAGCCTTGCAGACAAACAAAAATTACGCGAAGCGAAATGCAGTGTGAGGAGGGCTATGCGAGAGGCTTTCAATGAATTCGAAAGTAAAGTTCTATGTACTGACTTGGTAGAAAATTCTAAGAAATTTTGGTCCTATGTCAAAGCGGTAGGTGGATCAAAACAAAATGTCCAGACACTCTGTGACCAAAATGGTACTGAAACAGAGGATGACAGACTAAAGGCCGAATTACTAAATGTCTTCTTCCAAAGCTGTTTCACAGAGGAAGACTGCACTGTAGTTCCTTCTCTAGATTGTCGCACAGTTGACAAAATGGTAGATATCGAAATAGACGACAGAGGGATAGAGAAACAATTAAAATCGCTCAAAAGAGGAAAGGCCGCTGGTCCTGATGGAATACCAGTTCGATTTTACACAGAGTACGCGAAGGAACTTGCCCCCCTTCTTGCAGCGGTGTACCGTAGGTCTCTAGAAGAGCGAAGCGTTCCAAAGGATTGGAAAAGGGCACAGGTCATCCCCGTTTTCAAGAAGGGACGTCAAACAGATGTGCAGAACTATAGACCTATATCTCTAACGTCGATCAGTTGTAGAATTTTGGAACACGTATTATGTTCGAGTATAATGTCTTTTCTGGAGACTAGAAATCTACTCTGTAGGAATCAGCATGGGTTTCGAAAAAGACGGTCGTGTGAAACCCAGCTCTCGCTATTCGTCCACGAGACTCAGAGGGCCTTAGACACGGGTTCACAGGTAGATGCCGTGTTTCTTGACTTCCGCAAGGCGTTTGACACAGTTCCCCACAGTCGTTTAATGAACAAAGTAAGAGCATACGGACTATCAGATCAATTGTGTGATTGGATTGAGGAGTTCCTAGATAACAGAACGCAGCATGTCATTCTCAATGGAGAGAAGTCTTCCGAAGTAAGAGTGATTTCAGGTGTGCCGCAGGGGAGTGTCATAGGACCGTTGCTATTCACAATATACATAAATGACCTGGTGGATGACATCGGAAGTTCACTGAGGCTTTTTGCAGATGATGCTGTGGTGTATCGAGAGGTTGCAACAATGGAAAATTGTACTGAAATGCAGGAGGATCTGCAGCGAATTGACGCATGGTGCACGGAATGGCAATTGAATCTCAATGTAGACAAGTGTAATGTGATGCGAATACATAGAAAGATAGGTCCCTTATCATTTAGCTACAAAATAGCAGGTCAGCAACTGGAAGTAGTTAATTCCATAAATTATCTGGGAGTACTCATTAGGAGTGATTTAAAATGGAATGATCATATAAAGTTGATCGTCGGTAAAGCAGATGCCAGACTGAGATTCATTGGAAGAATCTTAAGGAAATGCAATCCGACAACAAAGGAAGTAGGTTACAGTACGCTTGTTCGTCCAATGCTTGAGTACTGCTCAGCGGTGTGGGATCCGCACCAGGTAGGGTTGATAGAAGAGATAGAGAAGATCCAACGGAGAGCAGCGCGCTTCGTTACAGGATCATTTAGTAATTGCGAAAGCGTTACGGAGATGATAGATAAACTCCAGTGGAAGACTCTGCAGGAGAGACGCTCAGTAGCTCGGTACGGGCTTTTGTTAAAGTTTCGAGAACATACCTTCACCGATGAGTCAAGCAGTATATTGCTCCCTCCTACGTATATCTCGCGAAGAGACCATGAGGATAAAATCAGAGAGATTAGAGCCCACACAGAAGCATACCGACAATCCTTCTTTCCACGTACAATACGAGACTGGAATAGAAGGGAGAACCGATAGAGGTACTCAGGGTACACTCCGCCACACACCGTCAGGTGGCTTGCGGAGTATGGATGTAGATGTAGATGTAGATGTAGATGTAGATGTAAGATCCGCTCCTGCCAGCCAGGGCAGGACACTAATAGATAGGCACTAGCAGACCTGGAGTAGAAAATCCGTCATCCCAGCTGTTATACTGAGACTTGTGCCTTATATCAATTGCTCAAATTGACATTGCATATAGTGAAGGATACTGACAGTTTGCAAGTCGCCAGTCGCTTGAGACACGGTCTTGTAAACCACTGTTAAGTATTGTCAGTCTATTGTAATAAAAATTATTAATGTGATTTACTTGAATTGTTGTATAGCTATCTGAGAAAGCCGCATCCGTTAGGCACCCTATAGGAGACGAGTGGGCAGGACCCCACATTGGCGACGAGGATGGGATAAGATCTGTAGTAGGTACTGCGAAACTTCCATATCTATTATCCACGGTAGGAAGTGCAGTGTTGTGCTTAACTCAGAAGCTGTTTCCAAACGTGACTCGGAGTGAACTTGCTTATGAGAAAGTGGTCAAATGGTTCAAATGGCTCTGTGCACTATGGGACTCAACATCTGTGGTCATCAGTCCCCTAGAACTTAGAACTACTTAAACCTTACTAACCTAAGGACATCACACACATCCATGCCCGAGGCAGGATTCGAACCTGTGACCGTAGCGGTCACGCGGTTCCAGACTGACGCGCCTAGAACCGCACGGCCACAACGGCCGGCCCAAGTGCTCAAGTCACTAACATACAGTATTATTATGACCAACAAGTGAATGTGGTAGCGGCTAGGTTTCAGTTCATTAACTGAAAAAAGAGGGCAGAACAAACTTATGGAGAGTGGGTAACAGATTTGCAGGATGTGACAACGAAATCCTAATTCCACGGAGCTTGTGGTGCTTTATATTCAGATGTTATGTTGCGTGAAGCGATCATGTCAGACTCAGAGAACAGATTTTGAAACAGTCCGATCCATCATTTCAGCAGGTAATGCAAATCTTAGATCAAAACAATTCAGGGGCTCTGTCAGCTGATAAATTTGAGCAGAGAGCTATTTGCTGGGTAGAGTCCCTTATTTGTGATCGACCCATTCAGCGGCAGCTTGCCCAAGCCATTCGAAGGAAACAACACCTTTCCACGCAACATAAACAGTTTGTTAAACAGGCGGCTACAAACGCGAACAGAACTAAGTCTTGCCGTAGGTGTTATTCACGGCACAACCGCCAAGATTGCTCCTCCCGACAACCTCAGTGTTACGATTGTGGTAGGAAAGAACATGTACAATCCGTATGTTTGCAACGGAACGAACATAAGAATTCGGCCTACTCATAAAAATCTAGTCACAAGGCCCGTATCATTAATGCAGTATATTCAAAGTCTGCAACAGGCATTAGCAAAACTTGCAAGTGTGCAGTTTCTTCAGTGATACTCTAGTCAAACAAACCTTTTTTTCATTTATTTCGGTGTGGGAAACGTGTGGAATTTCGGTTGGACAGGGGTGCCTCTGTCACATCGCTAAAGTGTCACACATACGAATTGTAAGGCTCCCCACGCCCGTCTAAAGCTAGACTGCAACTGACGTCTTATAATGGACGAGACATTCCTGTTTTCATAACATGTGTTTTGCCTGACATGTATCGCTCACATACGCGAACAGTGACTTTGACAGTGCTACAATCACGTGATTGTGGAACATATGTGGTCTTGATTCTTTTGATTTGTTTGGCTTTAACATTTAGGACAATGTGTTGTCAGTGTCTGAATTCCTTGCAAAAAGACAGTGTCGCTAGCTTGCTAAAAGAATTCCCGGAACTCTTTTCTGTAGGTTTAGGTAAGGCTAACAAACTTGTTGCACATAATACGCCTGAAGACAATGCTCAGATAAAATTTTGCTGAGCGAGAACTGTTTCCATTGCATTACGGAACAAAGTCGCTGCTGAACCTCAAGCACTGGAAGTTAGCGCAGTTATTGCGCCCCTTATCAGCTAGTCAATGTGCAAGTCGACTGGTTTTGCTCCCCAAAGCTTCAGGTCGCAATCGCCTCTGAGTTGACTTTAAGTCTACAGTCAACACAAAACTGTAATTGATACTTATCCGTTGCCACACCCAGAGGATCTCACGGACAAATCAGGCACTGTACGCTACTTCTCAAAAATTGAATTGTACGAAGCGTGTCTTCAAATCCCGCTCGATTACGAATTTCAAAAAGTGTGTCTCGTAAATAGTCATCTGGGCTTTCTTAAATATTTGCGTTTGCCTTTTGGCAGTGCTTCCACACCCGGTATTAGGAACAAAGAAATGGTTCAAATGGCTCTGAGCACTATGGGACTTAACATCTGAGGTCATCAGTCCCCTAGAACTTAGAACTACTTAAACCTACCTAACCTAAGGACATCACACATCCATGCCCGAGGCAGTATTCGAACCAGCGACCGTAGGTATTTGGAATAACTGACTACACAAGAGCCAAACTTTTTAAACTATTGGGACAATGTTGTCGTAGTAGGCTATACACCGGAAGAATGTACTGCAAAATTGCGTGCTTTGTTTCGTGTATTATCTGGGGCAGAACTAAAGTGTTGACTGGACAAGCGTGTTTTTTTTAAACCTCAGTTGCATTATATTCCTCGCAATGTCACAGAATTGCAGTCGGTAATAGGGAAAACGAACTATTATATTCGGCTCATACCGAACGCTGCACAAACAGTGGCTCCATTGCATTGCTTGCGTCGCAAGAATGTCTATTTTGTTTACACAGATACGTGCTTAGTGGATTTTCAGAAACGTAATGATGTATTGCTCAGCGATCGATGCCTACTACACTTTGATCCTGACAAACAAGTTGTACTGCAAATTGACGCTTCCTCTTAGGGAATCGGTGCAGTGCTTTCACACAGAATTGGCGATAAAGACAGGCCTGTGGCTTCGCATCAAAAGTGCTGTACAAAGCTCAGTGTAACTATTCACAAATTGAGAAAGAATCTTTGACAATTGTGCATGGTGTCACCAAATTCCACCGCTATTTCTACGGCCGAAAATTCTATTTAGTAACGCATCACACGTCTTTGCAGTCCTAGTTTCATCCGACGAAACCGGTTCCTCTACCAGCTGCCGATAAAATGCAAAGATGGGCTTTGTTGTTGTCTCAATACCGGCAGCTCAACAATGTAATGCGGGCACACTTTCACGTCTTCCGATTGGCCCTGATTCAGAGTTCGACGCATTTGCTGCATCTTGTTGTCACATAGATGCTCAGGATTCTGAATTGCTTCAATCTTTTCTACTGAACTATGGGGAAATCGCACAGGCTGTGGAATCTGATTCAGATTTAAAAATTTTGCTAACATACATTCCCACATCCTGGCCTCGTTCATTGCAAAGCAGAAAGAACTCTGTTGTGCGCCGATACTTTGCACGTCGTCATAGCCTCCCTGTACAGAAAGGTGTGAGTGTTGTCCAAACTGCTAGTGGACAGTCATTTGTGTTGACCCCCAAAGCTTTGCAAAAAGAAGTGTTGCAGTTATTTCACCAAGGACACGTTCGTACGAAAACGTTAGTGCGTCGACACTTTACCTGGCAGGGTATGGACGCCCAAATAGAACAGATGACGTCACAGTGTCACGCATGTGTGGAAAATAACTCCGCTAACCTACAAAAATTCTATGCTTGGCCTAAGTCGCAATCGCCATGGCTCCTTGTGCACATAGAGTTTGTGGGACCTCTCTGGAACACTCGCTGGTTGATTGTGGTTGAGTCGTAAAGCAAGTTTCCTTTTGCTGTGTCAATGAACTCAACAACGTCATGTAGCACAATTCAGGTGATGTCATCGATTTTTTGCCTCGAGGATTTAACTGAAGCAATAGTGTCAGACAACGGACCTCAGTTCACGTCAAAAGATTTTGAAACATTCTATGAACGCAATGGCATACAGTATCGACCTAGCTACAGTCAGAATATTCAAGTGGCACATACCCAAACTTCGTTACGCACACAACAGGGACCAAGCACTGCAAATGTTTCTCGCCTCCTGTCGTTCGCACTCATGAGATGGACCATCGCCGGCAGAACTGCTTCATGGCAGCCGCTATCGCACACTGCTCTACCTGCTCCACGTTCCTCAGCTTCCGGCTCCGAAGGAAGGTCGCAAGTATCGCTTCGCGCCGCATATTGTCTTTTACAGGGTATTTAGCGGCAGCAGACGTTGGGCGCGGGGTCAGATCATCGGTCGACTTGGCGCTTGTATGTATCTTATTTCAGGTGCCAATGGCTTGTAGCGCCGACATCAAAGCCAGCTTCGCGTATGTCATGTGCACTAGGTCTTCCAGTGTCTCTTCCCCCAAAGTCACGGATCCCGAGGACAGTGCGGCTACAGCAACCGCCACAGGGTGTCATCACAACACCGCGGGACGACCCCATTCAGACGGAGCCTTCGCCTCCTCCACCTCCTCACGTCCAATCGATGGAGCTGGACCCACTCACACCGCAGAAGTCGACACATTCTTCATCTGGTTCATGGTATCAGGACCTGGATGCGTAAGCTTCTGGTCGTTCTTCGGGAGACGTTTCTGCCGGAGCGATGACCGGATGGCGGGATACGCCCGAAATCTTGAAGTCCCCTAAAACCATAGTTTCTGGTCTCGCGAAGAGCCCAGACTCCTGCCTCCCCCGCCCTGGTCGCTCTCCCTGCAGACTGAAAATCTCATTCTGGAAACATCCCCCAGGCTGTGGCTAAGCTACGTCTCGGCAATATCGTTTCTTTCAGGAGTGCTAGTTCTGCAAGGTTTTCAGGAGAGCTTCTGTTTGGAAGGTATGAGACGAGGTACTGGCAGACGTAAAGCTGTGAGGCCGTGGTGTGAGTCTTGCTTGGGTAACTCAGATGGTACAGCACTTGCCCGCGAAAGGCAAAGGTCCCGAGTTCGAGTCTCGGTCCGGCACACCGTTTTAATCTGGCAAGAAGTTTCCTAAGGAACAATTTTGCAGACGAAGGACACTTATGAACACACGTAGTGTGCAGTTATTTTTAGAGGTATCGAAATTTTTTAAAGATATACTGAGAGGAGGTTTGGAAATACAATGCCTGGCAAGAAAAGGAAAGAACCAAGAATACATGGTCGTATGTCAATGTTAACTTTGTTCATGAACACACCATCAGGGTCGAACGTCAGATGTTGGGTACTTCTAGCGAATGACACATGGATGTTACATACTCGTTTGAGACAGCATTATCAGCCCCTGGCAGCGTTTGGAAGGGGCGTCGTTATTGGTCTCCATTCTTTTTCTTTTTTTAAAATTTTGATTCGTGGTTTACTGTCTGCTACATAGACATGTACAATTAGTTGTTCTCATCAAATTTAGGTCAGGAACCGTTTCACTCATGGACCTTGATTAGTTTTGAATATAGTGTTGGGCCTGCTTCACAGACAGTGCAGTTTGTTGCCTTTAAAAATTATTTTATGCTTATGATTTCACTGTCGGTCTCACAGACATGTATAGCATATTATGTGTCACCTATCGGTTACTGGACACGACAGAAACGGTTGCTACACTGTTTATTAGATTCTTGTACATTTATTGGTACACTTTGCTGATTCTTATAATCAGAAGTTGCCCGATTGAGGTAAATCAGGTTTATTTAAATTGATAATTGTATGATAGGTCTCTGTGGTAAATAGATATTTAAAAATTATTTTAGTTGCTCTCAGTACCTTACCACTCCCAGATCTTAGTTCCCTACTAGCTCAATAGTAGCAGATTGTGGTCCAGACTGAGTGGCGAGATCTTGATTCTTTGTATTGGTAAGTGACAGAAATTATCTCGACAAAGCTAACAGTTTGTTTGGTTTCGGTTACTTGTGAAGCATGGAACTGGCCATGGACCATTGGTCTGTCCAAGGATATCTATCTTATAACGGTCAGTTGCAGTATGAACCATAGACATGTAAGTCACCTACATACAGCAGCATAGTTGAGTCACGCCAATATCAGTCCAGCGTATTGGACTGCCAGGTCAACTTCATTCCTGACACAACTGGCGAGGTAGGTAACACCTGAGCTGTGCGCTGTAGTTTGCTGTTTGGTGTTCAGGCAGATACTGAACTATTGCAAAGTTATAGAGCTTTGCAGACACTGTTATTTGGGTTTCAGGCACATTTAAATCAATCGGTTAACCGCTTTAAGGATATAAGTGCGGTAAACACCAAGGTGAAACACGCTCCTCTTACTGAATAAATGCAGGTTAAATCATTCACACTTACAGGTTGATGCAAATTTACTAAGTTAGTCAGACAATTCAGGGCGGGATAAAGCAGGAGGTTCGCTTCCTGACCCAATTACTCACAATGTGGTATTTGAACCCCAGATGAGAATGTTGAGGAGATGTGAGAACTACGAATATTTAATAAATTACCTAATCTATTTTTGCCTTTTGAACAGAGCGTCGAAAGGTTACCAGTAGACAACAGTAGTGGGATAATTGGTCTGTTTTCGCTGATCGCTCGATTGAAAACCTTGTTCAAGTTCTGCAAAGGGCTCACTATGTCGTGTTTCAAATTATTTACGTTAAGTCGTGGTTCTTTCAACAGACACAGCTAAAACCATTGAAAATCCAAGTCGTTGGTTGTTTTCCATACAAACTTGGTACAGTATATTTTGTCGAGCAGAAATAGGAATGAGTTGCCTAGTCAATATTTGTATCACATTCAGAATCATAGTGAGCCGCTTGGTCACAATGGTTGAGGATGCTTTGATAGCCATGGCAGCTGTCTTAGGGTTACTGAGCTGAGAGCTGTAAACAATATTCTAGAAGCTATGCATCCAGAACATCAATCGCATACTCTCTTCACCATTAAACCTGAATTTCTTAATTAGACAAATCTGTAGAGAATGTAGAAAGTGGTCGATTTAGTGATGATAGTCCTGGGTTTCAGGACTTTAGATCAAAACCCTCTGTAGTAAATGACGTACGTACCGATACTAAGCATAAATTGATGGAATCTGAAAGAAGAATGCATCTTTTCGGTGGCACCAGTCTGGTTGTTTAGTGCAGGAGTGTCCTGTACCACGAGGCAGTGCTAAATGGAGCTGATGCTATCGTCGGTAGCTTACAGTAGGACGTTCTGAGGACGACCTAATGGATGCAATAAGGTAAGGGTCGTTTGCGAAGCAAGTTTTCCCTTTGCGTGTACCATTTTCAATCAAAAGTCAGTATTTGCTGCACTTGACTCGGATAACATCTCCTTGCTTCCTTGTCAATTCTATAGCAAGTATCTTCAGATCTGTAGATTACACCTTTACAAAAGGTATTCAGTCAATGTCGCACTGTCAGTGGCGAGTTGTTGCCGTTGTTGAGAGAAGTTCGTGTTCGTTTAGCGAATAGCGGGCTATCATGGCCAATAATTTCGACTACTGTCAAAGGTCTGTCGACTACCCTACTGCTTCACTGATTTTTTTTTTTAATAAGGTGCAATGTGATTTAGATTATGCGCTTAAGAAGTTCCTTTTCGGGTGTCAGTTTTCAAATGATACTTCTGTGTAACCATAATTATATTACAGGGATATGTTAGGTCAAAAAGAAACCTGTCCCTTTTAATTTCGCTCATTTGACAGAGTTTGAGACTCTCAAGTTTGGGATATACTTGTGGAATTTCTCTGTCGACTAAAAGATAAATTATAAGTCACCGATAATATTGATGGTGATGATATTGGTTTGTGGGCCGCTCAACAGCGTTGTTATCAGAGCTCGTACATATTTTCACTGTCTAGTCTCGCCATTTTCCGGAATGATGATGAAATGATGATTACAACACAAACACCAAGTCTCCAGGCGGAGGAAATCCCCCAACCGTTCGATCCTGGGAACCCGTTATCCACAGACATCAACGCTAACAACTAGACCACGAATTGCGGAAGGTAATATTGAGCAGTAAATTCAATTCCAGAATCAAATATGTCTGCTATTCATCTTGCCTGTAGTTTCGTCCTAAAATGAAGGTGTAGCGTAATATCATCAATCAGTTGTTGCAGGATGGCGTGATTAGGCTATCAGTCTCTCCATCTGCTTTCTTTATCTTTATAATTCCTAACCTCAAAGTTGTAGCCCATTAACACTCCATTATTGAAGACAATATACGAGTTGGTCTGTTAACTAACCCCCATTATTGTTTTACTTGGCTTTCTGGAGCTCGATATTCCAACAAAATTGCTTCGTGCATGGATGTGTGTGCTGTCCTTAGGTTGGTTAGTTTTAAGTAGTTATAAGTTATAGTGGACTGATGACCTCCGATGTTAAGTCCCATAGTGCTCAGAGCCATTTATTGCCACAAACCAGATGTTAATCAGGCCTGTCATCAGGCGCAGATGTTCAAAGAGTCAAAGCCCCTAACTACATGTAGCACGGACTGGAATCTCATCGAAAATATAAGTAAATTGGTTCCTTTCGGGTTAGCCACTGAGGTGGTGGTGTTATCGTGCTGTTGGATTCTGCGTTAGGGGAACTCAAATTTAAGTGTGTTGACAGTTCTTTCAGTGATGTTGTAATATACTGTAGGACCTTCGTTAAATATTTCGGTTTCTATTCAAGGTCTTAACTTCGATTACGTAAAGCTGGGCCGAATGCCATAAGCTCCACAGTAAGTTTAGCCCAATGGGGAGATTTCCTTTCTTGGGGACATCGTGTCAGTGGTAGAATAATGATTGATTATGAGGTACTAAGCCAAGGAAATAAGGATGTAGCCAGAGTCATAGTGATGTGAATTTTCTTTGGAAATAAACACTAATTTTGCCCGGCTGGGCACCTCGCTGAACCAATTGTGCAGAAAAGGTGAAATATTTGGTGGATCGAAACCCTTCAGTCCGTGTTCGACCCTTTGAAGATGGCCTTGGTTACATCGCCCGCCTTAACCATTCCTGACTTCGACTACGAATTCGTTTTGCAAACCAGTTCTTCTAATTCAGAAATAACAGCCGTTCCAGTGTTTTTGTCCCAGGACTTCAGGACGTTTTGTTTTAAGAGTGCTTTTTCTTACACCATGACCAAACTCTTTTAACCCGAACCCTCTTTTGCTGCACAAATTAATTTAACCTGAAGTGAATTTAACCTAAATCCATAAGACTATACTTGCTAACCTAATGTCTCAATTCCCGATCAGCTCGCCGATACGGAATAGGCGATCAGTAAGTAGAACTGGGCAGAAAGTGACTACTAAGATGCTCCCTCGCTTTGTGGGGTAGTATGAGGTTTCAAGGGGTTCTCCCTAGTTAATATCCTTTTCCAGGACCGTGCCACCAAGAAACAAATTACAGCACATTCATCGCAGTTGAATATTAGTTTTATCAATTAGTATGCTGAACCTCAGATTGATCATTGACTCTTGGGTATCTGGATCTAGTTACTCCCCCCCCCCCAAACCGTTGCTGAGTTCAGCTACTCATGCGTCCCTGTAGTGACGCTTTTGGAAAAACGCGAAGACTATTTGCGCGCACACGTTGATCGCAAGTGGTCTGTTCAGTGGGCCTCTGGCAGGAGGTCAGAGAAATGGCTGTTGCACGCAGCAGTGCTTGGAATCACATGCCAAGGTGTCGTATTGAGTTGCTTCTTGTGTTTTGAATCGCTGGTGTTTACTTCGCGGGGAGTGCCTTCATCTACCCGAGAGGTGACATGGCTACGTGCCCTAGCCTGTTTTAGCGAGTATCTCATCAATGGGTCGCTGGACGTAGCTACATACATTCATCCCAATGCAGCTGAGCCGCATGTTTGGCAGGCATTAATGTGTTAGTGGCGGAAGTCCCCACTAACTCTCATTTGCTGTTCTTGCACACTTATTCTAGTGGACGTAGTTTGGCCGATGCATTTATTGGGTCAGCATCCTCAACATCATTAAGCCTAACACTCATTTGAATGTGCACAGAGACGAGAAAAATAATGGAATATTTCTTAATATCGTGTCGGACCTCCTTTTCCCTGACGTAATACAGAAACTCGGCATGACAAGGACTCAACATGTCGATGAACACCATTGTAGAAATATTGAGCTATGCTGCCTCTATAGCCGTCCATAATTGCGAATGGGTTGGAGGTGAAGGATTTTGTTCTCGAACTGAATTCTCTAGTACATCCAGTACATGTTCTGTGTGATTCATGCCGTCTGATCTGGGTGGTCAGATCATTTGCTCAAACTGTCCAGAATGTTCATGAAGCCTATTGCGAACAATTGTGGCCCACTCACATGGTGCATTGCCATTCCATAAAAATTCAATCGTTATTTGGGATCATGAAGTCCATTAATGGTTGAAAATCGCCCCAAGTAGACGAACATAACGATTTCCAGTCAGTGATAGGTTCAGTTGCACCAGAAAGTACATTTCATTTCAATACAGCCTAAACCATTACGGAGCCATCCCCAGCTTGCACAGTGCCTTGTTGAAAAGTTGGGTCTTTAGCTTCGTGGTGTCTGTGCCACATTCCAAACCTACCATCAACTCTTACCAAATTAAATCGGTACTCATCCGACCAGGGCATGGTTATCCACTGGTGTAGTGTCCCACAAGCTCAGGAGAGGCTGTTGCAGGCAACGTCGCGCTGTCATCAAAGGCACTCGCGTCGTTCGTCTGCCCATTAATGTTAAATTTTGCCCCACTGCCATAACGTATACATTCGTCGTGCATTTCACATTGATTTTTGCAGTTATTTCACGCAATATTGCTTATCTTTTAGCACTGTCAACTCAGCGCAAACACCGCTGCTCTCGGTCGCTAAGAGAATACCGTTGGCCAAAGTGTTGACCGTGGCGAGAGGTGATGCCTCGGAAGACTCTTGACACAATGTGGCTCGTAATATTGAATTCCCTAACGATTTTCGAAATGGGATGGCCCATGCGCGTAGCTCCAACTACCATTCCGCGTTCAGCGTCTGTTGATTACCGTCGTGCGGTCGTAATCATTTCGGAAATCTTTTCTCATGAATGACCTGAGTACAAATGGCAACTCCGCCAATGTACTACCCTTCTATACCTTCTGTACGCGATACCACCATTGTCTGTGTATGGGTATATCGCTATCGCTTGACTTTCATGACATCAGTGTAGTTCTCGCGTTGCGCTGTTGGTGTGCGTATTTGTAAATTTAAATATTTTTTTCCTGAAATTAAACACTTCCTATCAAGTATAACACTCGTACTCTATTTACCTTGTGTTTATGAGGACTTATTAGTTTATTTAAGAAATTATAGCTTTGTTTTCATGCGAGTTCAGAGTAATACCTTGTCTGAGAGCGTAAGGGATGCTCTTGGCACCTAATTTTTACATGGTTGTATTTTAACTGTCCAGTATTACTCGTAAGGGAATAATAGGAAATTTAAGCGTTTTTGCTTATCTGGTATTGGTAGCCGTTGTTCTCGATTTCAAGACGTTGTATCGTACACGAGTTATAGTAACCTCAATTAAACGTTTGAGGGTCTTCGTAATTTACTTTCCTTTTTAGGCAGTTATAAGTGTCCACAGTTAATTACTGATAAACATGTGTGTGGAAATTTCATCTTCTATGGGAAAAGTGTTTAGCAGGTTGACTGTTGTCTGCATGGGACCTGCGGTCTTCGTGTTACTGGCTTTTCAGAGCCTAATTAAAATCAAATAACAGCTCTCTGTCAGTCTGATAAATGATACCTAGTACTGTAAGTTGCAGGAATACGTAGTCAACTTCGATAAGCAGGCAGAAAAATGACTGAAAAGATAATTCAAAAGAAATGTCACCCACTTCTGCCACAAACACGTTATCATAATTGTAACTAAGAAATTTACGATGCGGTCATTAATTTACTGTCTGATAAGAACTCTAAAGTATGTTTTCGAATGCATACTAGTTCTGTATTTCACTCACGAAAGCAGGCAGTAATACCTTCTTCGTCACTTGCAATCTAATGTAATGGTCTCGTCTGTCTTCTTACAGCAGTGGTTCCCATGTTCTTTTTTTCTTTTTACCTGTAACCACTCTGATTTCTTTGTGACCGTAAGGTTCAATAACAGTAAACTGTGTGTTTAAGCAACACATTTAACATTCGTTAAAATCGTAAGTACTCTTAACATGCATTAATAGTACTATTACAACAGAAGCCACATCATTTTGTAGTATAAAATTAAATTCGGCTTACATCAGTATGATTTTAAAGCTTGCGTATTCTTTACAAATTCGGTGATTCTGGGACTAATATTATTGCTCAAATCTACACACATGCCATTTACTTTCAGTCGATTAATGGACATGCATATGATTTTCAGCAAAGTAGAAGTTCCTTAATCACATAAATAGGTTGTGGAGAAAAGCATAAGATATCCAAAGGCGATTTCTCGAATTTTAGTGTACGAAACTGGTTTTTTACACGAAAACCCAAGAGTAACAGGTCCAAGTCCTGCGTTGGCAGCGCCCGGGGGAAATGCAGATCTTTCGATCAGTCACGATTTTCTCCGCTTCTGGCAGTACCAGTGAAATCCTCACGTTATCGTTGGACTCACAGTACAACCGACTGACCGGCTCGTGCCCTGCTATGATGTCTATCGCTTGCCCTCCCCCCAGCCACCGGCACTCGTCTGTATTCGCCGGGCGACTGTCACTGCACCGCCCCGTTACGGGGAATTAATAAATTAGAACGAATTATCGTTTGAAATTTTAAATGTTTCGCGTACCATATTTTAGCTTTTACGGACCACTGCCTAGGAAGCAATGATTTACACCAAGTAAATTTTTTTATTTTATCGTAATATGCACTACTGAATCGTGTATTTCCTAAATTAAATGTCAGCTTCGTCGAATTTACGTATCTCCTTTGATTTAGTATTTATGACCCATGAACGGCTTCTACTGCGTGTTAACATGTCACTGTTGCGTTTAAGAAGCACTTGTGCTGCCCATCGTTGACTTGCTATGTAAATCTACTTTTTAGTCAGTTCTGAATTTCCTAACAGAATTGGTACCAAAAAGTAAAACTCTTGTTAGTAAATGAAAAGTTTAGGATGTAAAACAGCATTCTCCTATGCCCTCTTCAAAGATCTGTGTATTTCAGTTTTTTTAAATAAATTTTTTTAACATCGAGCCCTTTATGATTTACGTAAGTGCATGGTTTGTTTCTTTTTTAAGAGTTTGATTGTTTTATATTGAATATTTTTTTATTTAGTGTACTTTGTCTCCTTCGAGGTCCGTACAAAAAGCTATCTTTTAAAAAACTTTCTGTTAATGGTTTCACTGTATACTTCACATATATGTATACTTTGTTCTTCCTAAATTTTGCGCGTTGATGCTTTCACTCATGTGCTTACATACATTTTGAACGTACTGTTGGATCTCTTTCACTAACAGGTGCAATATTTTGTATTTAAAAATTGTTTTGTATTTATGGTTTCAATGTCTGCTTCACAGGCGTGTGTAGCAGCTTAAATGTCGCCTGTTTGTTGTTGTTTATTACAAGAGCTGTTGCTAAAATCTTTGGTGAATTACTCCACATTTATCAGAGTCTAAAGATGTGTTTTCAATCTAGTGGTCCCTATTATCAAATTTCTGCCCAAATTGGCGAATCATTTTTACTTGTTTTTGTACTTGGAAGATAAGACTCTGTGCTAAATAAATAATTATTTTTAAAATTATTCTATTCACACTCAGTGCCTTTTTAATCCCGGATACCAGCTTCATATCGGTTCAGGAATCCTGCGGTGCGTGCCTAATGCTGGGAACATCCAACTGCACCAATCACGTGTATCGCCAGGATGTTACCATTAGTTACACTATTATTAGTCACACTACTACGGTTTTTACAGTGGAGGAGTTGCAAATAGTATCCCCTGGTGGAGTGATTTGGAGGTGTTGTGACTACTAAAGTGAAAACAAACAGTGAAATTACAGAACAGAATCTTTGTGAATTGCCGGCCGCAGTGGCCTAGCGGTTCTAGACGCTTCAGTTCGGAACCACGCGACTGCTACGGTTGCAGGTTACAATCCTGCCTCGGGCATGGATGTGTGTGATGTCCTTAGGTTAGTTACGTTTAAGTAGTTCTAAGTTCTAGGGGACTGATGACCTCAGATGTTAAGTCCCATAGTGCTCAGAGCCATTTGAACTATAAGCCATTGCACGTTTCGGTCTCTCTGGACCTTCCTCGGATCTAATTAGTTCCTTCAGTAACCCGTCATGTCTACTCTGAACTACATAGCAGGATGCTGTGATATGTGGTTCTGAATAGACAAGAAGGTTTACTAAACCAATTACATAGATCTGAAGATAGTCCAGAGTGTTCTAAACATGTAAATTAATTAAAAATGTAACTGAGACGTGAAAATAAATGAAAATTATTTTAAATAAATAATTTAAACTAGGTATTATTTTATGAACTGTTACTGATACGTTAACCACATGCAAATAATAAATCTTATTACAGGACGTATATACAGCCACTTCAGTGGCACAAAATTCTTTGTCGGTTTCTAAACATTCATGGTGGTGTCGGTTTGTTCTACACTCCTGGAAATGGAAAAAAGAACACATTGACACCGGTGTGTCAGAACCACTATACTTGCTCCGGACACTGCGAGAGGGCTGTACAAGCAATGATCACACGCACGGCACAGCGGACACACCAGGAACCGCGGTGTTGGCCGTCGAATGGCGCTAGCTGCGCAGCATTTGTGCACCGCCGCCGTCAGTGTCAGCCAGTTTGCCGTGACATACGGAGCTCCATCGCAGTCTTTAACACTGGTAGCATGCCGCGACAGCGTGGACGTGAACCGTATGTGCAGTTGACGGACTTTGAGCGAGGGCGTACAGTGGGCATACGGGAGGCCGGGTGGACGTACCGCCGAATTGCTCAACACGTGGGGCGTGAGGTCTCCACAGTACATTGATGTTGTCGCCAGTGGTCGGCGGAAGGTGCACGTGCCCGTCGACCTGGGACCGGACCGCAGCGACGCACGGATGCACGCCAAGACTGTAGGATCCTACGCAGTGCCGTAGGGGACCGCACCGCCACTTCCCAGCAAATTAGGGACACTGTTGCTCCTGGGGTATCGGCGAGGACCATTCACAACCGTCTCCATGAAGCTGGGCTACAGTCCCGCACACCGTTAGGCCGTCTTCCACTCACGCCCCAATATCGTGCAGCCCGCCTCCAGTGGTGTCGCGACAGGCGTGAATGGAGGGACGAATGGGGACGTGTCGTCTTCAGCGATGAGAGTCGCTTCTGCCTTGGTGCCAATGATGGTCGTATGCGTGTTTGGCGCCGTGCAGGTGAGCGCCACAATCAGGACTGCATACGACCGAGGCACACAGGGCCAACACCCGGCATCATGGTGTGGGGAGCGATCTCCTACACTGGCCGTACACCTCTGGTGATCGTCGAGGGGACACTGAATAGTGCACGGTAAATCCAAACCGTCATCGAACCCATCGTTCTACCATTCCTAGACCGGCAAGGGAACTTGCTGTTCCAACAGGACAATGCACGTCCGCATGTATCCCGTGCCAACCAACGTGCTCTAGAAGGTGTAAGTCAACTACCCTGGCCAGCAAGATCTCCGGATCTGTCCCCCATTGAGCATGTTTGGGACGGAATGAAGCGTCGTCTCACGCGATCTGCACGTCCAGCACGAACGCTGGTCCAACTGAGGCGCCAGGTGGAAATGGCATGGCAAGCCGTTCCACAGGACTACATCCAGCATCTCTACGATCGTCTCCATGGGAAAATAGCAACCTGCATTGCTGCGAAAGGTGGATGTACACTGTAGTAGTGCCGACATTGTGCATGCTCTGTTGCCTGTGTCTATGTGCCTGTGGTTCTGTCAGGGTGATCATGTGATGTATCTGACCCCAGGGACAATGAATTCACGGTGTTCTTATTTCAATTTCCAGGAGTGTATATCGTGTCTCCGTACCACTTTCGCGCAACGACGCTCTGAGCGCGTTTTTTAGGGAATTGACTAGTTTGAACCTGGGACCTTTTGCTGGTAAGGAGACGCCAGACCACACATGACATGTAGAATTCAGAAGAGTTCAGTGAGACTAGTAATTATATAACCAAATACTAAATGATCTCAGCGTCAGCTCCACTGCACTCCCTGTAAAAGAATCTTAATACTAACTAAATTTAGTCGAAGGGGTTGAAGGCTTTCCTATTTTTAGTTAGCTGGTAAAATAATGTCGAAAAAGCAGTTAAGTTTACGACTGGATATTTTATTCTACTCACAAAACATTGTTTATAAATTGCACTATTCATAAAAGGAAGTGTTTTAATACAGGATGGTAAAAACCAACTGCGTTCAACAAAAATGTGAACGAATATTCCCTGAATGGGTTTCCAAGTTCTACAATGGATCGAAGGATGACCTATGCCATATCACATCTATAATCTAAGTTCAAATTAAGTTTCACAAAAGAGAAAACTATCAAAATGTTCTACAGCGACCCTCAATTATCTTTAATTACTTATCTTACTTGTTGTCAATTACAGAGGCTGATGTGGCTTCTCAATAACTATATAACAGAAAAATTATCGCGTTTCAGATTTTTACTTCAAGTGGCAAATGTGAACACCATGAGCTTTAATTGACGATCGACACTAGTATTACGTAAAAAGGAGGTGTATCAGATGAGACTTCAGAAGTTCTGAGTGAAGCCTTACGCGGTCAAAAATGCGGCATCGCGTGCGTTCATTACCTTGTCGGTATTTAGGTAGCGTCAGGGCAGCGGCCGGCGCAGCACAGCTCCGCTCACCTCGCCATCTCGGAAGCAGCTCATAACTTCTCCTTATTAAAATTTACCGAAGTTGGTTTAAAGAAAACTATCTGGCTGTGTTTTCATCTGACCAATCAGGGTCTCAATGTTAACCTTAAGCTCCGCCTACAAAAATCTGTCTATCCGATGAGAAACGTTATACTTCTCGTGGTGGGGCAATGTTTTTAAAGTTTGCAACGTAACAGAGACGCGAAGAAGTCTCACGCTAAAACCAGCAGCTGGTGTGGTCCTTTTAGCGTTATCGTAAGATCTATACTGTTCTTCTGGAAGGCTCTATCTTTTAACATGGGCTGGGGGGTGGTCCTAATGTAACAGAGACGCGAAAAAGTCTCACGCTAAAACCTGCGGGTGGTGTGGTCCTAGTGGTTAGCTGGCGACGTGGGTGTGCAGTCCGTCCCTTATCACAGGGCCTTCTAGCTTAACACGGTTCTTCTCTCGGCTTCTGTTCTCGTTTCTCCCCTCGGAACTGCGTCGGTCTCACGGTGGGAAGGTACGACATGCATTTAGGCATTCTTGTGTTAGTCTATGGTATTCCATTTGCTCACTCGTTACTCGTATTACTTTGGTTAATTTAATGTCACGATTTATTCGGAGCCGGCCGCGGTGGTCTCGCGGTTCTGGGCGCGCAGCCCGGAACCGTGCGACTGCTACGGTCGCAGGTTCGAGTCCTGCCTCGGGCATGGTTGTGTGTGGTGTCCTTAGGTTAGTTAGGTTTAAGTAGTTCTAAGTTCTAGGGGACTGATGACCACAGCAGTTGATGTCCCATAGTGCTCAGAGCCATTTGAACCATTTATTCGGAGCTATGTGACATACTACTGGATTTGCTTATCATGTCAGGGTTTTCATGGAAGGTGTAGGATTTGCCTGACACCTTACAGGTTGACCACAGTTTCGATTGCACTAGATCACTCATTATCAGAATTAAACGTTACCCGGAATACCTGAAAATACAGCGACATGTAATGAAATAATGTACCCTTAATAAAATTATGTGGTGTCACCGCCAGACACCACACATGCTAGGTGGTAGCCTTTAAATCGGCCGCGGTGCGTTAGTATACGTTGTACCCGCGTGTCGCCACTATCAGTGATTGCAGACCGAGCGCCGCCACACGACATGTCTAGAGAGACTTCCTAGCACTCGCCCCAGTTGTACAGCCGACTTTGCTAGCGATGGTTCACTGACTTCTACGCTCTCATTTGCCGAGACGATAGTTAGCATAGCCTTCAGCTACGTTATTTGCTACGACCTAGCAAGGCGCCAGTATCCGTACTATTGATATTGTGAATCATGTACCATAAAGAGCGACGTTCTCCGTTAATGGATTAAAGTTAAGTATTCCACCAGCTACGTCCGTTTTTCTTAATTCTAATTCCCTTGTCATGTTCCAGACCACACGCCATCCTGCGTGAGCTAAAACGCGTGCATTCTGGCCTCCTTTACTAACACGGTTGGCTCTCCTGCCAACCACAACAAATTACTTTCATAAATTACGAACAAATAGAATGTACTTACATGTAATCACACCATGGTTTAAAACGTCTGACAAAAGTGCTCTCATCAAACAGAAATGTCGTAGGAATAAAAACTAAAATGTAAGGGTATAAGTTAATTGTCAACCAGATGAAATACTGCATGGGATATGACAACCGTAAGGTCGCTTAGCCCAAGAGCCGCTACCGTCTGACTAAACGACTAACACGCCGTCTGTTATGTCGTCTATTATGAAAGTCTCTCATTTCAGTGCATATCCCTACTTGCAGCCAGTTTCGTCGCTAGAATGACACCCGAATCATCCCTGCACCGCCCATACAGGTTTCTTAACGTCTGTCGTTCCCGCAGTGCCTCCGGGCGGCACTCATTTCCTTGGTGGGCAATGGTAACAGGGTTTTCGCTCACCAATGTATTACCTCAATGTCCACTGTTTACATACTAACATCCTCATCCAGCCATGCAGCTTTACCACATGCATTAAGGTTATAATACCGATAAAAGCATGGTGTAGCGCACCAAATTGTACGACCCCATAACTGCATTACCTTTAACGTTTTAAGTAATCCAAGGCAGAACCGAAAACTTTATTGTTAAAGTCCTACTAAGGCTGTACGCCACATACCGGCTCGGCTGTAATTGGTACATATTCTAATGCGTTAATTCAGTACCGATTTAAGCTGTAAAAATATTAGTTCTAGTTGTTGGCAACCAGGTACAAATCTGGCACTTTGAATGGAAGAACGACGTACAGAAATGCTGCCATATGTAAAGGATTAGAAACAGGACTTGGGAACAACAGATAAAATAAGTGAGAAAGGCATAACGTTGATTTTGATATTAACCACAGTTTAAACAGTTCGTACAGTATGGTCACCGGAGATGTCCATGAGAAGCTGCATCCATGAAACGACGTGATCAACAAATCCTCGCAGCAGTTCCGGTGAAATATGACCAATATGTTCCTGTGAACTGGCCTTCAGATCAGCTAGAGACCGAACGTGCCCTGGGTAAAAGCGTTCTCTTAGATATCAAATGGTTCAAATGGCTCTGAGCACTATGGGACTTAACATCTGAGGTCATCAGTCCCCTAGACATAGAACTACTTAAACCTAACTAACCTAAGGACATCACACACATTCATGCCCGAGGCAGGATTCGAACCTGCGACCGTAGCGGCCGCGCGGTTCCAGACTGTAGCACCTAGAGCCGCTCGGCCACACCGGCCGGCTCTTAGATATCCGCAGAATCGAAAGTCACATGGATTACGATGAGATAATCGTGCAGGTAATGCATCTGGAAAACCTATGACGGTAATACATTCGTGAAGGTCGCATTAAGCACATCTCTTACTGCGCGAACGATATGAGATGTTGCCCCCTCCTGCATGAAAACAGAGGTTTCCTCACAGTTGCGTTTTTACAAAGCAGGAATCACGTGTTGTGCATGGAGCTCTCGATAACGAGCAGAATTCGCCTCACACTTAACAGTCCGGCCAGGTGTTTTCTCTTCGAAGAAGAACGTATGGACAACTCAGGTACTTGTGAATCCACACGAAACAGTTACATAAGGCGAGGGCAATAGTTCTGCATGCACAAAGCGCTCTTTAACAGTACCACAAATTCGGCAGTTCTATTTATACACCGCACTGTGTACTGTGAAATGTGCCTCGTCACTTCATAAAACATTGCGTGGCCGCATGTCATCAACTTAGATGCGTGCCAGAAACCGAAAAGCAGCGGAACATAAGGTTTCAATTATTGCACAGTCTAGGTCTTTTATGGGTAATAGTGGAAAATAGATGGCAAAACCTGCCCTAATATTCACTAAGGGGTGGGAAATGCTCTGCACGAGCACGTCTACACAATAAGTCAGCAATTCACAATTAAGTTCCAAGCAAATGGTTCATCTAACCACCTTTAAGCTACTTCTGTATAGATACACACTAGAACACTGCAGCCGGCCGCGGTGGCCGTGCTGTTCTAGGCAGTCCGGAACGGCGGGACTGCTACGGTCGCAGGTTCGAATCCTGCCTCGGGCATGGAAGTGAGTCATGTCCTTAGGTTAGTTAGGTTTAAGTAGTTCTAAGTTCTAGGGGACTGATGACCTAAGATGTTATGTCCCATAGTGCTCAGAGCCAGCCAGAACACTGCACGGAAAAAACGCGAGCTCTGATTTATATTACTTTATTATGGTGACTATTTTTCCCTATGTAGAAAAATTTTTTCACGATCTTAGGTGAAATTTGGTGCTTCAAATTTCATGAGAAGGTCCTGCTGCAGCAAAAACCCCCTTTGCTAGAATGATTACCACCCCGGTTTGTGTATCACATCAGTGGCACTCTCTCACTTAATTCGTAATAATACTAAATGAACTGGCCTTCTTTGGTCTCTTTCGGTGTCCTACATCTATCGTATCTCATGTGGATCCCACAACGTACAACATCACTCAAGAAGAGGATGGACAAACGTAGTGTAAACAGCCTCGTTAGTAGAGCTGCTACGTTTTCTGTCCTCTAATAAATCGCCATCTTCGGTTTGCTTTCTCACAGCATTATCTACGTGGTCGTTCCAGTTTAAGTTATTCGTATTTGTAAACACTAAGTATTGACTTGAACTGAAAACCTTTAAATTTGTTTCATTTATCGCGTAACCGAAATTTAGCGGAGTACTTTTGGTATACACGTGGATGACTTCAAAATTTTCGTTATTTAGAATCAATTGCGGCTTTTCATCCCATACAGTTTCCTTTTTTCTTTCGCTTGTGCCTTTGACCCGCAGGTACACAGGGTCAGCATGATTAATCGGATTTGGCAATGTTAGCCTTAGGGGTGGCCGGATGCCCTGCCTGCCGCCACCCCGTACCCACGAGGACGGAATCAGTGTACCCCAACTGTCTGCAACTGGTGTAATCCATAGAAAAATGCGAAAGTGTTCAGATGTCTGAGAGCCATTTAACTGAGAGGGAATTTGCTGACAACCCGGTTTTCACATACGGGGATGTGGAAAACCTCCTAAAAACCACATCCAGGCTGGCAGGCACACAGACCGTCGTCGTTAATCAGTCGGAACGATTCGATCCGTGGCCGGCGCGCCTACCCGAGTCCACGAAGCAGCGCATTAGCGCTCTCGGCTATCGTGGCGGGTTTTCATCCCACACACATGACTTGTCTAAATCATTTTGGAGTATGTTCTGATCATCTGATGACTTTACATGAAGGTAAATGGCAGCGTCATCTGCAACCAATCCAAGAGGGCTGCTCACATTATGTCATAAGTCAGCCGGTCGCTGTGGCCGAGCGGTTCTAGGCGCTTCTGTCGGGAACCGCGCTGCTGCTACATTCGCAGGCTCGAATCCTGCCTTGGGCATGGATGTGTGTGATGTCCTTAGATTAGTTAGGCTTAAGTAGGTCTAAGTCTAGGGGACTGATGACCTCAGATGTTAAGTCTCATAGTGTTTAGAGCCATTTGAACCATTTTGTCATAAATCGTTTATGTAGGTCACGAAATGCAGATGGCCTATTACATTTCCTTGGGGATCGCTGGATATTACTTCCGCTTTATACAATATTTTCCGTCAGTTATTGCAGCAACAGCAACCTCATCAATAATTTCCATCGATATAGGATGCATTCCTCTTCCAGGTGCCACACCAACTCACAAGTATTTTCGAATTTCGTTATCATTTTCTATAAACCATTTAATGACACCTCTCCTCAGAGTTTCGCGTGGGCTGTACCCTTACAGTTCAGCACGTTAGTTGATGCCACTTACATAAATCAGTTTCATTAACAACGCACGGTCTCTCTTCTCGATAGCCTTACACCTCACTCACGATATGGGTTGTCAAATGACAGCGTGGTTATCGTACAATCGTATGAACAGTGTACAGCACCCAGATTTACACCTGGTGGCCAAAACTGGAACTAATAAATTTTTTTCAGTATAAATCGGTTTGGCAGCAGTGCATTGGCATATCTATTAAGTTTCACCGCCATGTGGTATCTACATCTATATATCTACATATATACTACGCCAGCCACCAAACGGTGTGTGGCGGAGGGCAAAATTAGAGGCAAAGTCATATCCCCCCCTCTGTTCCACTCGCGGGTTGCGCGAGGGAAAAACGACTGTGTGAACGCCTCAGTACGAGCTCTTATTTGCCTTGTCATTGAATCGTGATCATTTCGCGAACTGAAAATTGTTGGTAATAATATATGCTTTGCATCCTCGGTGAAGATCGGATTTCGCAGTTTAGTGAGTGGCCCCTTCTGTTCAGAGGGCCGTCTATCTGCATGTGTGTCCCACTATGAGATTTGCAACGCTCTCGCGATAGCTAAATGTACCAGTCACGAATCTTGCCGCTCTTCTTTGGACCTTCTCAATCTCTTGAAACAGACCCAACTGATAAGGGTCCCATACTGACGAACAATACTCCAAGACTGGACGAACTAACGCATTGTAAGTTATTTCCTTTGTTGAAGGACTGCATCGCTTTAGGATTCTGCCAATAAACCGCAATCTAGAGATCACCTTAATCGTTATTTGTGTAATCTGGTCATTCCATTTGAGATCATTTCGAATAGTCACACCCAGAAACTTGACTAACGTTACCACTTCCAAAGACTGGGCATTTACTTTGTACTCGTACATTAATCGGGTTTTCCCATTGTTTTACGCAGCAGGTTAAACTTACTAATATTGAAAGATTACTGCTAGTCATTACACCACGCATTTCTTTTCCTCATTGATTAGTTCACAACTTTCATGTGATACTGCTTTCCTGTAGACTACAGCATCATCGGTAAACAGTCTAACTCCGGTGTCAATACCATCAACCAGATCGTTTATGTAAATCGTAAAAAGCAGAGCTCCTATTACGCTGCCATGGGGCACACCTGAAGTTACGCTTGTTTCTGTTAAAGTCACCCCGTTCAGGACAACATACGGCTATCCGTCTGTTAGAAAACTTTCTATTCAAACGCATATGTCATCGCATAGACCGTACACGCGCACTTCTTGTAGCAAGCGACGGTGCGGTACTGAGTCGAACGCCTTCCTAAAATCGAGAAATATGGCATCAAACTGGGAGCCGGTATCTAGAACCTGTTGTATATCATGCACAAAGAGGGCCAGCTGTGTTTCACATGACCGTTGTTTCCTAAAACCGTGCTGGTTTCTGTAGATCAGCTTCTCAGAGTCTAGAAAGGCCATTATGTCCGAATACTAAATATGTTCCATGATTCTACAACAAATCAATGTCAGTGAAATTGGCCGGTAATTATGTGCATCCGATTTTCCATCCTTTTTATAGATTGCTATGACCTGCAATCCCATGGAACTTTCCGCCTTTCCAATGATCTCTGATAGATGGCGGATAAGAATGGTCATATATTTGTAGCATAGCCAACATAAAATCTTACGGGGATACCGTCTGGGTCAGATGCGATAATTACGGGCCACACTGGACCTCCGTGAGTAACTACACTTTAATTATATCCACCCGTTAGTAAATGGCATAGATTTTTTATCGTTCGCAGAGCTCCGGAAGACTCGCGGTCGGCGGCTGTGCACTGCTGCTGCCCGCTGTTGTTGACGGGGCTGGTGCCCCGGTCTGAGTCAGCCACTTGGCCGCCCATATCGGCCCCCGCCATCGGGCCATCGATTCGGTGGCCGCTATTCTGCCCCAGAAAGCGCTCGTCTCTGGATGGCTCACGAAATTGGCGCATACCATACCATCTCTTTTCAGCCGTGGCGTTTCTTGCTGCGATGGCGCCGCCGAGCACAACGGCAAATAATACCACCAGTCACCCAAAGAAAACGAGAAAACAGGACTGCCACGAGCGGTGTCACACTTCAGTCCTGGTTATGTAAGCCAGCGACGTATCTGTACTAGAGAATCTTGAGGGTTTACTGGGAATGTCTGTACAAATTAAACCGTATTCTGGTTATAAAGTTAACCGCGCCTGAACGAGAGAAATGTGAATTTACCTATGTCGCCGAAAGAATCGTAATATAGAAAGTAGACCATGACGAGAAGACCGCTTCAGCTGTATGACAGGTATTTATTTATCATCTAACTAGCTTCGCGGCGTTACAACCAAATCTTCACTGATACATCAGTATTTATGTGAAAAATCCTATTTTGGTTAAAATGTAGATGAACTTTACACGAAACAATATAGGAAAATTATGTACTTATGTTTCCTTTACAATGTGCTTCGAAAGATAACCAGTAGATGAGTCATCGTTCTATGCACAACTGTGACAAAAATGTTCCACTGTCAAGAGGTCGATATTCCAATTTAAAATACGGCAGAATGTATGGAAAATCATCCAGATAGAGGATATCTAGAATAAGCTCAAAATAATCCACGTAGATGTAAAAGATAAAACATATGACCACTTTACCACCTTATCGCCGGCGTGGTTGGCCGAGCGATGCTAGGCGCTACAGTCTGGAACCGCGCGATCGCTACGGTCGCAGGTTCGAATCGGTTCGAATCCTGCCTCGGGCATGGATGTGTGTGATGTCCTTAGGTTAGTTCGGTTTACGTAGTTCTAAGTTCTAGGGGACTGATGACCTCGGAAGTTAAGTCCCATAGTGCTCAGAGCCATTTGAACCATTTTTTTACCACTTTATTCTTATTCTAGACTGAAGAGCCAAAGAAACTGGTACAAGCTTGCGTATTCAAATACAGAGATATGTACACAGACAGAAAACGGCGAAACGGTCATCAACGCCTGTAGGAGACAAAAAGTGTCTGGCGCAGTTGTTGGATTGGTTACTGCTCCTACAATTGCTGGCTATCAAGATATAAGTGAGTTTGAACGAGGTGATTAGTCGGCGCACGAGCGATTGGGCGCAGCATTTCCAAGGTAGCGACGAAGTGGGGATTTTCCCATTACGACCATTTCAAGAGTGTACCGTGAATATCAGGAATCCGGTAAAACATCAAATCTCTGACATTGCTGCGGCCGGTAAAGATCCTGCAATACCGGGACCAAGGACGACTACAGAGAAGCGTTCAAAGTGACACAAGTGGAGCCCTTCGGTAAATTGCATCAGATTTTAATACTGGACGATCATCAAGTGTCAGCGTGCGAAACATTCAACGAAACATCATCGACATGGACTTTCGGAGCCAAGGCCCACTCGTGTACCCTTGACGACTGTGCGACACAAAGCTTTACGCCTCGCCTGTGCTGACGATGGCTGGAAACATGTTGCCTGGTCAGAAGAGTCTCGTTTCAAATTGTATGGTGCGGATGGACGTGGACGGATATGGAGAGAACCTCATGAATCCATGGACTATGCGTGTCAGCAGTGGACTGTTCAAAGTGGTGGAGGCTGTGTAATGGTTGTGGCGTGTGTAGATAAAGTCATATGGGACCCCTGATACGTCTAGCTATGTCTCTGATAGGTGACACGTAAGTAAGCATGCTGTCTGATCACCTGCATCCATTCACGTCCGTTAGCATTCCGCCGGACTTGGGCAGTTCCAGCAGGACAATGTGACACCCCAGACCTCCTACAGAGGGGCTCCAGTAATACTCTTCTGAACATTATTTAGCATATCTGGGATGTCTTTCACGTGCTGTTTAGAAGAGACGTCCACCCCCTCGTACTCTTACGGATTTATGGACAGATTCCTGGTGTCTGTTCTCTTCAGCATTACAGTAGACATTAGTCGAATCCATGCCACGTGGTGTTGCACCACTTCTGCATGCTCGCGGGGGCCCTACACGATATTAAAAAGATGTAGCAGTTTCTTTGGCTCCCCATTGTAGATATCCTGTGTATGTATGGTGTTCCCTGCATTCTTCCGTATTTTAAATTGGAGTTCCGACTTCTTGACGCTTGAACATTTTTATCACAAGTGGACAAAGGACTTTGGGTCATCTACTGTTTGTCGTTGGAAATAAACTGTGAAATATCATAGACACAGCTACACAATTCTCCTATGTAGTTTCGTGTAGTAAAGCTCATCTATGTTTTAACAAAAAAAAAAGATCTTTATACTCTTTACTCTTGAGTATTTGCAGTCGTATCCCTGAAGATATGAAACCAGTTAGATCATAAGTAAATATTTCCCATGTAGCTGAGACGGTCTTTGTCGTCACAGTACATTTGTCCACCAGTGGATGCCTACAACGGAAAATTTCTAAACGAAGTTTGTGGCTCTTTGCTAAAATGGATGAGAAATTTTTTATGGAATCAAATAATGCCTATACAATCTACAATCTAGATTTACGTTTGTCTATGAATTTTAGAGTTTCGACGTCCCTGAACTAAATGAAATACACTACTGGCCACTAAAATTTCTACACCAAGAGGAAATGCAGATGTTGAGCGGGTATTCATTGGACAAGTATATTATACTAGAACTAACATGTGATTACATTTTGACGCAATTTGGGTGCATAGAGCCTGAGAAACCAACTCTGGCCGTAATGACGGCCTTGATACCCCAGAGAATTGAGTCAAATAGAGCTTGGATGGCGTGTAAAGGTACAGCTGCCGATGCAGCTTCAACACGATACCGCCATTCGTCAAGAGTAGTGACTGGTGTCTTGTGACGAGCCAGTTGCTCGGCCACCTTAACCAGACGTTTTCAGCTGGTGAGAGGTCTGGAGAATGTGCTGGCCAGGGTAGGTGTCGAACATTTTCTGTATCCAGAAAAGCCCGTATAGGACCTCCAACATGCGATCGTGCATTATCCTGCGGAAATGTAGGGTTCCGCAGGGATCGAATGAAGGGTAGAGCCTCTGGTCGTAACACATCTGGAATGTAACGTCCGCTGTTCAAAGTGCCGTCAATTCGAACAAGAAGTGGCCGAGACTTGTAACCAATGGCACTCCATACCATCGAGCCGGTGATACGCCAGTATGGCGATGACGCATACACGCTTCAAATGTGCGTTCACCACGATGTCGCCAAACACGGATGCGACCTGAACCTAGCGATTCCATATTCTGCTAACAGTCATTGGATCTCGACCAACGAGAGCCGCAATGTCACGATACGATAAACCGAAATAGCGATAGGCTACAATCAGACCATTATCAAAGTCGGAGACGTGATGGTATGCATTTCTCCTCCTTACACGAGGCAATACAACAACGTTTCACCAGGCAACGCCGGTCAGCAGCTGTTTGTGTATGAGAAATCGTTTTGAAACTTCCCTCATGTCAGCACGTTGTAGGTGTCGCCACCGGCGCCAACCTTGTTTGAAAGTTCTGAAAAGCTAATCATTTGCATATCACAGCATCTTCTTTCTGTCGGTTAAATTTCGCGTCTGTAGCACGTCATCTTCGTGGTGTAGCTATTTTAATGGTCAGTAGTGTATATGAATAGACAGATCCATGACTTAACAACAGCCTCTCCAGTTCCTAAAATGTTATTTATTTCAGTGCGTGGCATACTTTGACTTTTATATTTAAGTCATTGTCCAGTGGATCCGAAAAGCGTGTTGTCCTGAAGCATTTAATGTTCCTTCACCCTAGCACAATTCTTCAGCGGTGTCCAGGGCTTAGTGACTCGACCAACGGGGAGTAGGGTCGCGTGATCTTCTTGGTCTAGAGAAGATTAATTCTGTGTAATGATTCTGGATGTAGTCTCATATGGCGAGAGGTGGGAACACGTAATGCACCCGGCGAAATCGTCGAATGTGATCGTTGTGGTGGTCCAGGGTTAATGTATGGGTGAACTTACTTCCAACCCTTAGAACAAGGTGGGAAAAGTTCGGGTGTAATCTGGTAGCTAAGGATAAAGCTAGAGAACAATGATGATATTCACTACATTAACCTTGAGGACTTACTTTTGATGGCGTAAATTACATGTAATGTAACTCAGCACTGTGCAATATACGGTTACAGCCCATTCCTTGGTGAAAAAGTAATTACTCAGTCGGACGTAAGAGGATAATTTTATATTTTTCTTTTGAGACATGGGATACACCGGTACTAATGCAAGTAATCATCAATTCACACTGTAAATTTCTCATGGGCCCGTTTCTCACTATTTTTTGTTGAAGAGTAGGTCTCTTTGCAAAGAAGGCGAAGCATTTAGTTCCCATCTTCAGAAGATCTGTTTGCCTCACACGTTTTCAGTTTCTTCTGAGTCTCTTGTGTGGCATAGGCCCGTAGTCTTCCTAATTTTCTTAACTTGCTGGGAAGGTGCTTTTGTTACACTGAGTTCATTTTTGTAGGGAGATTCCGTGATCATGACGTATTTTCTCCTTCACCTGATTGATCTTGGTGTCTCTCAAAGAGGAAACGGGCTTACTTTCTTCGGTGATACAGTGAGAGAAAGCTTTGTTTACACATCGATCGACTGACCGGGATGTGGTGAAGATGCAGTAACTTACTCTGTTATGTTTTGGGAATCTGGCTTCGTTCTTTCGGTTGTATCTGATGGTGCAAAATGCATTTACATTAACCGGAATACTTAATGTCAGTATGTATTGCTGCAGTTCTAGTGCATGCAACTCCGAACAACTGTGCTATTTGGTACTGGATTGTCACTATTCCCGAATGGGTGTCAAGCCCTTTCTTAATTTCGTGACTATATAAAGCGCTTAATGGTCCCATCTCATAAGAAAATATACCTCTTCAGTAACGGATAATTAATCGAATTTGTAGTGGCAAAAATGATCTAAAACTGGCCGAAAATTACTGTGACCTCTACAAGTAATTATTAAATTTTAGTTACTGAAACGTGTACATGCAAGTAATGTACCGTTCAAAGTTCTTACGACGACGTATACGTTATGTGCAACGACGTCATTGAGTACCATCAGGTAGTTGTGGCTTTACCCCATTTCTTCTAGATGGTTTCGTCAGACCTGTACCTCATCTGTAGCATGCTTTCAGCGTAAGAAACAAAGCGAAGAATCGTTTAACATGGCACATTTTCAAAAAGTCTGTTAAATGTATTATTCATTGTTTTATTAGTTTCAGCTTGTAAGTTTCTTAGTGAATACAAAATTACAGTTACACAACAACAAAAATGTAACAGTTTATTTTGCTCAAAAATGGTTCAAATGGCTCTGAGCACTATGGGACTTAACATCTGAGGTCATCAGTCCCCGAGAACTTAGAACTACTTAAACCTAACTAATATAAGGACATCACACACATCCATGCCCGAGGCAGGATTAGAACCTGCGACCGTAGCGGTAGCGCGGTTCCAGACTGAAGCGCCTAGTACCGATCGGACACCGCGGCAGGGCATTATTTTGCTCAACAATAACGTGTCTGACACTACGACTGTCATGGCTGAACTGAAGTTTCTGGCTGTCTTCATAGCCTTAAAGACCAAAAAACAATGTATCCAACTCTTAAACTTAAATGTGACGTTTTTCGGTTCAGTCCCATCCTTGATTATACCCCAGCATACCCTACAACCATTGCTCAACGTTATTGTCGGACTGCACTCATTCCCCATGTGCGTTACCTTATGTACTATTTAGTAATACACTCCTTGAAATGGAATAAAGAACACATTGACACCTGTGTGTCAGACCCACCATACTTGCTCCGGACACTGCGAGAGGGCTGTACAAGCAATGATCACACGCACGGCACAACGGACACACCAGGAACCGCGGTGTTGGCCGTCGAATGGCGCTAGCTGTGCAGCATTTGTGCACTGCCGCCCTCAGTGTCAGCCAGTTTGCCGTGGCATACGGAGCTCCATCGCAGTTTTTAACACTGGTAGCATGCCGCGACAGCGTGGACGTGAACCGTATGTGCAGTTGACGGACTTTGAGCGAGGGCGTATAGTGGGCATGCGGGAGGCCGGGTGGACGTACCGCCGAATTGCTCAACACGTGGGGCGTGAGGTCTCCACAGTACATCGATGTTGTCGCCAGTGGTCGGCGGAAGGTGCACGTGCCCATCGACCTGGGACCGGACCGCAGCGACGCACGGATGCACGCCAAGACCGTAGGATCCTATGCAGTGCCGTAGGGGACCGCACCGACACTTCCCAGCAAATTAGGGACACTGTTGCTCCTGGGGTATCGGCGAGGACCGTTCGCAAACGTCTCCATGAAGCTGGGCTACGGTCCCGCACACCGTTAGGCCGTCTTCCGCTCACTCCCCAACATCGTGCAGCCCACCTCCAGTGGTGTCGCGACAGGCGTGAATGGAGGGACGAATGGAGACGTGTCGTCTTCAGCGATGAGAGTCGCTTCTGCCTTGGTGCCAATGATGGTCGTATGCGTGTTTGGCGCCGTGCAGGTGAGCGCCACAATCAGGACTGCATACGACTGAGGCACACAGGGCCAACACCCGGCATCATGGTGTGGGGAGCGATTTCCTACACTGGCTGTACACCTCTGGTGATCGTCGAGGGGACACTGAATAGTGCACGGTACATCCAAACCGTCATCGAACCCATCGTTCTACCATTCCTAGACCGGCAAGGGAACTAGCTGTTCCAACAGGACAATGCAAGTCCGCATGTATCCCGTGCCACCCAATGTGCTCTAGAAGGTGTAAGTCAACTAGCCTGGCCAGCAAGATCTCCGGATCTGTCCCCCATTGAGCATGTTTGGGACTGGATGAATCGTCGTCTCACGCGATCTGCACGTCCAGCACGAACGCTGGTCCAACTGAGGCGCCAGGTGGAAATGGCATAGCAAGCCGTTCCACAGGACTACATCCAGCATCTCTACGATCGTCTCCATGGGAGAGTAGCAGCCTGCATTGCTGCGAAAGGTGGATATACACTGTACTAGTGCCGACATTGTGCATGCTCTGTTGCCTGTGTCTATGTGGCTGTGGTTCTGTCAGTGTGATCATGTGATGTATCTGACCCCAGGAATGTGTCAATAAAGTTTCCCCTTCCTGGGACAATGAATTCACGGTGTTTTTATTTCAATTTCCAGGAGTGTAGTTCTTTCTGTGTGTAGGCTAAGTATCATCGAGCTATACTTCTTGGAAGTGGCACATCCTGAGAAAATTACTTTCGTATTCCAGTTATGCACCCCCTTCTATATAGTGCCAGAAGCATATGCTGAAGAAATGAAACAGTTCACCATACCACAAGATTAATAACCTTTGGCCCAACATAGTAGAGCAATATAGCAGCGGCTGCAAGTTATAGGTTATGTAAGTCTTTGTTAGGTGTCCGAATGTATGTGGTACAGATATCTAAGCATAAGCTACACAGCTTGTGTGAAATACGGGCCGGTCGTCTGTGGGCTTCTGTGAGCGAGGAGCTATCACGTTGCACCTGTTTTCGGGACAAGCGAATGTGGTGGCCGAGATATAAAAGTGAGTTTATTATTGCGCTCCTCATTAGTTATGTGATCAACCCATCTAATCTTCAGCATTCTTCTGTAGCACCACATTTCGAAAGCTTCTATTCTCTTCTTGTCCAAGCTATTGATTGTCCACGTTTCACTTCCATACATGGCTACAGTCCATACAAATATTTTCAGAAACGACTTCCTGACACTTAAATCAATACTCGATGTTAACAAATTTCTCTTGTTAAGAAACGCTTTCCTTGCCATTGGCAGTCTACATTTTATTTCCTCTCTACTTCGACCATAATCAGTTATTTTGCTCCCCAAATAGCAAAACTCCTTTACTACTTTAAGTGTCTCATTTCCTAATCTAAATCCCTCAACATCACCCGACTTAATTCGACCACATTCCATTATCCTCGTTTTGCTTTTGTTGATGTTCATCTTATACCCTCCTTTCAAGACACTGTCCATTCTGTTCAACTGTACTTCCAAGTCCTTTGCTGTCTCTGACAGAATTACAATGTCAATGGCGAACCTCAAAGTTTTTATTTCTCCTCCATGGATTTTAATACCTACTCCGAACTTTTCTTTTGTTTCCTTTAATGCTTCCTCAATATACAGATACATCGGGGATAGGCTACAACCCTGTCTCACTCCCTTCCCAATCGCTGCTTCCCTTTCATACCCCTCGACTCTTATATCTGCCATCTGCTTTCTGTACAAATTGTAAATAGCCTTTCGCTCTCTGTATTTTATCCCCCTTTCATACCCCTCGACTCTTATATCTGCCATCTGCTTTCTGTACAAATTGTAAATAACCTTTCGCTCTCTGTATTTTATCCCTGCTATCTTCAGAATTTGAAAGAGAGTATTCCAATCAACATTGTCAAAAGCTGTCTCTAAGTCTACAAATGCTAGAAACGTAGGTTTGTCCTTCCTTAATCTAGCTTCTAAGGTAAGTCGTAGTGTCAGTATTGCCTCACGTGTTCCAACATTTCTGCGGAATCCAAACTGATCTTCCCCGAGGTCAGCTTCTATCAGTTTTTCCATTCGTCTGTAAATAATTCGTGTTAGTATTTTGCAGCTGTGACTTATTAAACTGATAGTTCGGTAATTTTCACATCTGTCAGCACCTGCTTTCTTTGAGATTGGGATTATTATATTCTTCTTGAAGTCTGAGGGTATTTCGCCTGTCTCATACATCTTGCTCACGAGGTGATAGAGTTTTGTCAGGACTGGCTCTCCCAAGGTTATCAGTAGATCTGATGGAATGTTGTCTACTCCGGGGGGCCTTGTTTCGACTCAGATCTTTCAGTGCTCTGTCAAGCTCTTCACCCAATATCATATCTCCCATTTCATCTTCATCTACATCCTCTTCCAATTCCATTATCTTGTCCTCAAGTACATCGCCGTTGTATATGCCCTCTATGTACTCCTTCCACCTTTCTGCTTTCCCTTCTTTGCTTAGAACTGTGTTTCCATCAAAGCTCTTGATACTCATGCAAGTGGTTCTCCTTTCTCCAAAAGTTTCTTTAATTTTGCTGTAGGCAGTATCTATCTTACCCCTAGTGAGATAAGCCTCTACATCCTTACATTTGTCCTCTAGCCATCCCTTCTTAGCCATTTTGCACTAGCTGTCGGGGTCTGATAACCATAGATGTTAAGTCTCATAGTGCTCAGAGCCATTTGAACTTCCTGTCAATATCATTTTTGAGACATCTGTATTCCTTTTTGCTGGCTTCATTTACTACATTTTTATATTTTCTCCTTTCATTAATTAAATTCAATATTTCTTCTGTTACCCAAAGGTTTCTACTAGCCCTCGTCTTTTTACCTATTTGATCCTCTGCTGCCTTCGCTATTTCATCCCTCAAAGCTACCCATTCTTCTTCTACTGCATTTCTTTCCCCCATTCCTGTCAATTGTTCGCTTATGCTCTCCCTGAAACTGTACAATCTCTGGTTCCTTCAGTTTATCCAGGTCCCATCTCCTTAAATTTCCACCTTTTTGTAGTTTCTTCAGTTTTAATTTACAGTTCATAACCAATAGATTGTGGTCAGAGTCCACATCTTCCCCTGGAAATGTCTTACAATTTAAAACCAGGTTCCTAAATCTCTGTCTTACCATTATATAATCTATCTGACACCTTCAGTTTCATGAGAATATTTCCAAATTCGCTTGTCGAGGGGGTAATTTATTGTAACTTACTTCACTGGGTCCCATGTTCCCAAGATTCTGTGGAACTCTCATAGCAAATACAATATACCTTCAACACCGTTTAGGTTGGGTTGCCCGCCCTCGGTGCTAGAGCAGCCGCGAATCGCCATTCAACTGACTCTGTGTCGGAGTCTTTGAGAAGCACATTTTTAACGTGCTCAAAAAAACGTGTTTGTAACACCGAGGGTGATGCCGAACTGGTGGGGGTGGTCACAGAGTGTCACTTTCTTGTTTCATTTACACACATGTCTTTATTGCACCATTCCATGAACACGTCAGGGGAGACAGCGAAATACTAGTGGCGGTATGTCTGAAATGTCTTCCTATGACTTCCATGAGATAACAGCGTTACTTCAATGCTGGGTGTGCGGTTCTAACTTGAATTGAAGAGATGTCAAAAGAAGGGTAAAATTTGGATAAAACCGGGTGTGACGACGTTCTCACTATGTGATGCACCCGCTCGGGGATGGCTGCTCCATTCATACAGGACTGAACAATACTTGCTACAGTATCTATACAATTCTTAATAAGTGCTCACCTTAATACCTATAATGCGTGATCTTAATCAGACAACCAATCAGTGACAACTACGAAATGATTAGTCATTGTTACTGAGTACTGATATATGGGACCAAATACTTAGTGAAAAACATATAATTATCGGTAAGTCTGCAATTTTGAGTTGAGAGTTAATATGCAAGTTTTAACACCAGTTTCTAATTCAATGATATCTAATTAACAAACCTTAGATCATTTCACTTACGTAACATATGTGTTTACTGTACGATTCAGTGATTCATAAAAGAAAAGAGTCTTTCACAGAGAGCCGAATCTGCATGCAACACAATAATACTTGTCAGATGTTAATTAGAATTGATTAACTATGAAGAACATATAAGACAAAAATAAAAAGTATATTCCTAAGCTAATAACTGAGTGGAATGTTACATATATCAAAGAATACCGTTTTATCCATAAAAACATTTATCCGAAAGTAATTTTGTGTAACAATACGCAATGTGAAGAAAAGTATTCCGTATTTGTTATGATGTTTTAATTTACTTGTATTAATTAAAGAATCGCTTTGCGTCAGAATGTGGGTATATGAATAAATATATTTTGGCCACCTGTTCTGACATCTTAATTATTTACAATCACTGTTTCCAAATTGGATCTGAAACCAACTAGTACAGTGCCCTGGTACCGTAGAACTGATTAAATTAGTTCATGGATGAACATTCTTCGGAAAGAGTAAAACGCAATTGCAATGAAATGAATACCCCTAGCTGCAAGCAGGCATTGATATAAGTCAACGGGAACAGTTGAAAATGTGTGCCCCGGCCGGAACTCGAACCCTGTGGCTCCTGCTTACATGACAGACTCTCTATCCATCTTTTTCTAATTTTTTTTTTTAATTTTTCGTACAAATGGTTAACGGAAAGCCGTTCCTCTTCGGCTACATAACCAGAATAATACAAAGGCGTCCCGTTACAACATAAGGATGCTCCATACTATAGCCCGCTGCGAATTTTTCGGTGACTGTCGTCTCGTTACTGTGTTGTTTCCGTTGTTTGTTCAATATCACAAAAAAAAGAAACTGGAAAGAGGTGCGATTAGTTATCTTGAGATGTCATCGATAAACCAGCCTAGAGGCGGATTACGGATTGCGCTCCAAAAAAAAAAAAAAAAAAAAAAAAAATAGAATAATTTTGCCTGTATTTAGGCTCTTGACGATCGCACAATGCTGTTCGTTGAGGTTACACTAGAATTCGGGTACTGTCTTTTCGCCATTACCGAATATGTAGTGAACAGCGTGGCCGCTAATCCACAACACAGAGTTCGTTTTTGCTCTTGGGAAATACATCTCACTGGGGAAAAGAAGTGATCAGGTAGATATCCTGTCGGGATATGTGACGCACCAAATCCCAAACGTCCTTTGCCGAGCCGCATTCGGAACGATGTTCATCCGTGTCAATCACTTGGCATGTGTCACACAAGGGTGAGGCGGCGAGGTGGATGTGATGTATGCGGGACTGGCACAAATGTTTCCCATTAACAGTTACGTACCATGCAGATTGCACTTCAGAAACAAGGGTGGTGGCATTCACCGCCCGCCACTCAGCACGCCACTTTGTAATTGGGTGTTTGCTTTCAGTCACATTCGGCATCGTGTTCAGTTGCATGACAGCATATATCGCCCTCGTCATCATGCAGCGTGTGGGTAGTAGTGCGGTGTGGATGTAGCTTAATTGGAGAAAGAACTAACTAATGTAGAAGAAAGGTGCTGGCGTGTTCGATAGCATCACAGGGGTTGCGAGTGAGGTTGGTCGTAAGGTCTCCAGTAATAGACTTGTGAAGCAGGTCGGTCTTCGACGCCACAGTTGCAGGTGACAGCTGACGAAAAGGGCCTTCGTTCTGTTCTGAGCCTGAAAAAGGCCTAAACCCACTCTGCTCCTCGGGAGGGATAGGGACTCATAACGAATCTTAAATAACATGCCCGTACTAACAAAGGATCCCAAAACCGCCAACATGTGGTCAGCCAGAGTAGGTGGTGGAGGAGGATATTGGTGTTTAACGTCCCGTCGACAACGAGGTCATTAGAGACGGAGCACAAGCTCGGATTAGGGTAGGATGGGGGAGGAAGTCGGCCGTGCCTTTTCAAAGGAACCATCCCGGCATTTGCCTGGAGTGACCTAGGGAAATCACGGAAAACCTAAATCAGGATGGCCGGGCGCGGGATTGAACCGTCGTCCTCCCGAATGCGAGTCCAGTGTGCTAACCACTGCGCCACCTCGATCAGTAGAGTAGGTGGTATGGGAAGTATCTGTGCAAAATGGGGGATGCGTGACGCAAAACAGACGTTAGCATATCGCGTCCCTTGCACGAGTTCTAGATGTCTAAGGTGGTGGTCACTTATTCCTGCTTTCATCTGATTCAATAAACGCCTATAGTTAAGGGCTGTTGAACGCTTCATGTCAGATGTGAAATCAATGCCATAGCAGCGAATTATGTCACTGATTCGTAGCGGTGCGACGCTCTCGTCGGGTAGACCTCTTCCTATAGGCTGGGCATGCGATTTATGGAGATGGAGAATGCTCCCCGATTCCTAGCCGTAGGTCACCACCCACGCCTGTGCTGCACGAACATCGTCATTATTGAGAAGAAGGAGTACCAGATCATCAGCAAAGGCAGTGCAGCAAAAAGTGTGTCCACCAAGGGACATCCCAGTCAGGCGTTGCCGGAGGCCGCAGAGGAGTGGTTCCAAGGCGAGGGCGTACAGTATCACCGAAAGAGGGCAGCCTTGTCGCACCGATCGCTGGATCTGTATCGGCGGCGTGAGACGGCCATTATATAACACCTTGGACGTCGCGCGGCGTAGGAGACGCCTCAGTACCTCATCTAAGATGTCTGGATACTTCATGTGTCGCAGTAACTCCATCAAAAATGTGTCATCGACACTGTCAAAGTCCTGGCTAAAGTCGATGGAGGCCAAAACACCTGGAAGTTGGCGAGCTTTGGCTAGCGCGATCTCCATATCGACACAGTGCAGCGCGAACATTATGCTCACCTCCTAACGATGCCTGGTCCTGCGACACAACACACTGTACCGATCGCTTTAGGCGTGCCACCAGAAGCTGGGTGAAAATCTTCATGTCACTGTTGAGTTAGGTCAAGGGGCGATAATCGCTGATGCTGGATCCACCTCGTGGTTTGTGTATGGGTACGATCAGTCCTAGGAACGCCGCAGGGATCTGCGTCGTGGTAGATATAAGATCGCAGCAAATATCAGTCCATGTTGGTGCCAGCAATTGTTGATACGTCCTATGAAATTCCAGAGGAACGCCATCAGGTCCCGGGTTTATGAGCACCCCCCCCCCCCCCTGTATAGCTTCAATGATTTCCTCTTCCGTTACATCTACACATCTACAGTCAAATCCGCTGCCGCTGTTGGAGAGATCGTGCCATAAGTGAGTTGAGAGATTTTTGTCGATCAACTCTGGGGGTGTGTCAGTGTTCCGACTATAGCCTAGTGTAGTGAGCATGAAGGGCGTTCCCTATATCGCTCTGGGTATCACGGCGTCGTCCGGCTTCCGTCGTAATAGCTTGGATCGGCATCCTGCGTGGGCGCCATCGTTCCACAATGACGTAGTACATGGACGGATCCTCCTGGGCCACTCTGCTGTGAGTGCACGCTCTGACGTTCGCACCTTGAAGGTGCCAACTTGTAAATATGATGATCTGTGCCTTGCAGGTGAGTACGGCAGTGCTGTACATTCCGTTAAGATGCTGTAGTAACAGTCCATGGTATGTCTCTTCCATCAATCTACATCTCGTCCGTAGCCTATCAAGGTCTTCCAGAGAGCTGGTTTGGCGAGGAGCAACCACCACGGATCCTTCGTGTTCTGTATAAGGCGTCGACATTCCTAAGACTATAGGTGGGCGCTGTTCAACCTCCAAGTTCCATGGCTGCACCATACATTCTGGCAGCCGAGGGTAATGGCGCAGATGTAGGCCTCGTGGTCAGAAAACGCTGTGGGCCGAACTTCGGCAGCTCTCGTTCCCACAGCTATGGAGCACGAGACGTAAATCCGGTCGATGCGGCTGGAGGAATGGCTGGTGCAGTGAGTAAATCCGGGCCGATCGCCACAAACATGTTCCCACGAGTCCACCAATTGAAGATTATTTATAATTGTCGCAAGTTCTGTGCAGGGAGAATGATGTGGTAACTGATCCTTAAGTACTTGGCTGCAGTTGAAGTCCCCTCCGAATATCAAGGCGTCCTGACCGCCCATAAAAAGGGGCGTGATTGTATGAGCGAAAAAGGTGGATCGTTCGCGACGCCGACCAGATCCTGACGGCGCATAGGCGTTAATAAGTTTGACTCCTTGGATAGCAAGAGCCATGTCTCTGGCGTCAGGGAGATACTCAGCGTCTTCTGCGGATATACCTTCGCGGAGGAGGATCGGCACAGCACTGCCACTGGCCGACGCAGTTGAGACCCAAGTCTTGTAGCCATAGGGTTCTTTGAAATCTGTGACATACACCTCTTGAAGGAGTGAAAAGTCGATGGTTGGTGCACTGAGAAGATCCTGTAGCATCGCTAGGTTATGTCGTGCACGTATGATGTTGATGTCAATAGTTGCTAGACGGTATGTTTGGTCAGCCAGGTGGGCAACTGGGTTGTTTAGGAGGCCAGGTGTGGGCGGCAGGGATAGCCCCACTAAGGCTGACGATACAGCCGTAGTCACTATAACCGGCCGGTGCTGGGTACAGCCGAGGGAGCATCTTTGCCTCGGCATCCTGCGGGGGCTCTGGCTCATCCTCGACATCATCCACCCAAGACTCATATGCAGCAATTTGTAACTGTTTGATAAGTGCTGTCAGTAGAGCGCTCGCGCGTATGTTCAGTAGCAGAAATGGTGTTGTCAGTCCGCAGCTCAGAAACTGTATTCGTCGTAGCATCGTGACGGTAAGGGTGAGTTGTGGTGGTAGAGTCCTGAGTGTCGTCCAACGCCGGATTTTCGTCCGAGCGAAACATCGGAAACAGGCAATCATCGGATGGCACATGGCGCCGTTTCTTGCGTTTTCGAGGAGACCTTTCTTTTCGGACATGTTGTTCTGTGTCAGAGTGCGGGCGGCAATCGTCTGACGCGGTCTCCATTGGTAGGAAGGCAGAGGTCGGGACAATTTCTGGTTCGACTTCCATCTTCTCTTTATACTCGTCTTGGTGGCACAATTGATCACCGTCTTGAGGTAATTCTGCCGATGACGACGTGGAGGGGGATATGTTGTCCGCCACTCTGTCATCGACCATTGACCACAATATGGTGTTTCGATCCTGGGCAGGAACAGCTGTTGCGGTTGCAGACGTTGCATACGTGTCCGGGAGAGAAGTAGGTGTCGCCGGTGATGACACTTCACCAACCGGTGTCTGAATCAGTCGGCGTTGAATACAGGCTGATCGGACATGTCTTTCGTGGCCACAGCTAGCGCAGTACGCGGTTATCCGTCGTACATGACAATGGCTCTGCACCCGTCAGTTACTAAATAGGAACATGCTTTTTCAGTGCAGGCTTAATTTGTCGCACTCCGTTTAAGACGGGGTATGTCTCAAACGGTTGTCATTTTTCGGCGAGGTGGCTTAGCGCGTTACCGTACGGTTTGAAAGCTGTCATCACAGCATCTGGCGTTACGTCGAATGGCAGTCTGAAGACCCTCAGGGTGCGAAGGCATACTCCGGCGTGGTCGATCGTTACAGTTCCTATGTGGCCATCAGGCTGCTTACATATAAGTCCATGAGTGTGTCAGCACACAACATCAGTGCACGCCTCTTCATTGATCAGTTTTATGTAAATGACATTGTTTGTTATACAAAAGTGGGTCCAATGATGTCTTGATGTGCAATATGAAGTTCTTCCAGGAATTAAACGTTCAATGTCAAGTGCTCGAGGTCATGCATAGTCCGCTTGAAATGTGATTTGAATTGTGGGTTTGCGGTACGAGTGCGTCGGGGCACTGCCGAGAGACGGACGCGTGACACTCGCCGCAGAGACAGGTCGCAGGAGAGCTTCTGTTAAATTTGGAAGGTAGGTGACGAGGTACTGGCAGAAGTAAAGCTCTGAGGACGGGGCGGGAGTCTTGCTTGGGTAGCTCAGTTGGTAGAGCACTTTTCCGCGAAAGGCAAAGGTCCCTAGTTCGAGTTTCGGTCCGTCACACAGTTTTAATCTGCCTGGAAGTTTCATATCAGCTCGCACTTCGCTGCAATGTGAAAATCTCGTTCTGAAAGATGGTATCTGTTCTTTTGGACATGGCCCAAAGAACAGATGCCACCTTCATATATGTATATAGTTAAGACTCACCGGCCATTTGACCATCTTCTTCCGAGCGGATGCACAAAAAGGGTCCGAAGTGTTAGGGGAATGAGCAACAAGCCGCGAGTACTGAGTTTAATGGGCAGGGGCAATATGAATATAGTGCGGGGCAATAATTTGGCAATGTGGGTCTCAGGGTAAGCGTCAAAGAGGTAAGTCCCTGCAGTCGCACTATCATCTTTGTCCTCGGTACCTCAGATGGATAGAGCGTCTGCCATGTAAGCAGGATATACCGTGTTCGAGTCCCGGTCGGGGTACACGTTTTCAACCTTTCCCGTTGACTTATATCAATGCCTGTGTGCAGCTAGGGGTATTCCTTTCATTGTAATTTCATTCTAACAAGCTGCATGGTCATCAATAGTATCGGCTCTTTCAGACATGTCCGAAACATCAGATACCATCTTCATATATAAAAAGCAATTCATCCTTTTCGTCACACACACACATAATTCGGAGACATTAAATTGTCGCAGAAGACATTGATTAGCACAGTCGCTGCAATGTAGCGGTTATGATACTAGATCGTTACGTGGAAAGTCATGAGTTTAAACTCATGTGAACTGTAAATTTTTTTCTATGTTCTGCTCGAGTGTGTTCTAGAAGTATCCACAAATGACAAGAATCATTGTACTAGAATGTTCTGCAGTTGTATATGTACCGTATGTGTTCTGGCCGGAGACAGTTCGCTCCTCGCTCTTGTATGGGCAAGAGGTGAATAAACCTTCTTCTAGGTGACATTATTCTGGTGGAGGCGCCGGGTATTGGAACTTGTAATACCGCACATTATCTAAGACACAGTGGCTCCCATCAGACCACGACAGAGCCGCCGTTCACGTGGCTAGAAACCCGAGTTCGAGCCAAATTCAAAAGATTGCAAAATATCGGATACAGAAGAAGAAGAAGACTGCACTTGTGTGCCACTACATGAGACACCCTTCTGGTTTCTCTGGTGATGATGGCCAAGATCCAAACAAGTGGCTAAGGTATATGAGCGTATAGCCAAATTTAACGAATGGGATGACACCTTGTGTTCAGTTAACTTATTTTTCTACACGGAGGGCACTGCCAAGCAATGGTATGAGAACAACGGGAAAAATTCCGCAATCTAGGAAGTATTCCAGGCGGAACTGCGCAAATATTTCGGCGACACACAATGACAAAATTGCAAGGCTGAAGATAAATTAAAGTACAGGGAGAAACTACAGCATCCTAGATTCAAGACGTCTTGGAGCTGTGTAAAACAGTGGACCCTAGAATGAAGGAGGAAGATAAGGTCGCACATCTCATTAATTGTGCTGCTAAGGACATGTATCAAGCCCTGGTCCTGAAGGAGGTTTCGACAGCAGACGACTTCATAAAATGGTGCCAGTACATCGAGACAATGCATCGAAAAGAATTACACACAAGAAGTATGAACGGCTTTCCAACGTCGTATCGATGTCGGTGATGGAGGAAGAAACTGATTTCACAAGTGTTCTTTGTCAGATAGTGAGAGAGGAAGTTCAGGAGGCACTTGGATAGCACGGAGAGCAAAAAACTGAGAAGATTCAAGAGGTCGTAAGGGTGGAAGTGGAATAGACATTGAACCCAATTTCCCGTACTTCATTTCCCTATACAACGGTAAAAACGTCGATACCCAAACGAAGTTACATTCCTACAATGCCTTCTGAGGAACCTGTTTGGGCACCAAGGGAGACTGATGCCTGGGGACCCAGGGTAACCAACCAGTATGTTTCCACTGCCGACGACCGGGACATGTGGTTCGCTATTGTCGAGAAAAGCGAGGGAAATTTGATGAGGCCCGCGCCAGAAGACAGCAGACTGATCTTAGCCGGCGCCGACTCCGGGACGACGAAGATGAAGAAGAAGATGTGGGTACAGGAAGACGTAGGCCACCATCGCCGCAAGGTAGCCGCTGGAGAGGACGCTCCCCATCACGTAGATCAAGGTCTCCATCGCCGTTTACAAGCCCCAGCCGATCACCTAGCCACCGCAACCTGGAAAACTAAAGGGTACGACCTTCCTCGGAGGTGAGACCGCCGAAGAGAAAAATCCTTCGCCGTCGATAACTACAAAAATGATAGGAAACTAAGTCGATATCCTCGTGGATGGCCGACCAGCCCAAACTCTTGTGGACTCTGGAGCATCATAATCAGTCATTGAGGAGAAGTACCGTCGCCAGTTGCAGAAAACAGTATTCGTCGACTGAGAAACATCTCTACTGGGGGTGGCTAGTGGGAAACATGTAAAATCTACAAGAAGATGTGTCATTTGTGTGGGTGTAAGCGGCCATACGCAGCCCTTGGAACTCATCGTCTTGCAAGAGTGCAATCATGACGTCATTCTCGATCAATTATAGATTGTGGTCGTTCGAAGATTATGCTAGACAGATGAGATACTGTGGACAGGAAGACGCGCATCCGAGTTTGTGGAGACTACGTGTGCTGGATGAACTGATCATTCCAGCAGTCATCGCTAGAAAGGTAAATGTCATGTGTCATGTCATGCATCAATACATGGCTCTTGTAGTGGAACGTAGGAGATGCATACCACTGAAGAATAATTTGGTCATCCCAGCTTCTGTCGTCTCGTTTAAGAACGGATTCGGTGAATTGTGGATAGCTAACTTTCGCCGAGAACCGCAGATCCTTCCAAGAAGCATGTGCGTAGCAAAAGCTGTGCCGTTAATTGCAGAACAGCGGAGCGTCATAGAAACCTCCCGTGCCGAGTCTGTGGGAGAAATTAGCGCTACCACTACGAGACAAGATCTTCTAGATCGACTGTCACCAGATCTCACTAAGGAACAACAGAAGAAGCTACTTGCCAATCTTCAAGAGTTCTCTGAATACTTCAATCCACAGATGTAGAGCGAATTAGACAAATCGACGGTGAAGCACCGGATTAGCACTGAAGACAATCAACCAATAAGCCAGAGAGCATTCTGTGTGTCAGAAAAGGAACGTCGAATAATTCGCGACGAGGTAGAGAAAATGATGAAGAATGACATAATTTGGCCTTCGCAGAGCCCATGGTCGTCACCAGGCTTTTGTGTTGATTACAGGAAACTTAATAAAATAACTGAAAAGGACGTTTAACCTCTTCCACGAATTGACATTACACTAAATAGTCTGAAGGGGGCTAAGTTTTTCTCAACAACGGACATGTACTCGGGATACAGGCAAGTTGAAGTAGATGAGGCTGATCGTGAGGAAACTGTATTCATCACCCCTGACTGCTTGCATGAGTTGAAGGTAATGCCGTTTGCTTTGTGTAATGCACCAGCAACATTTGAATGGATGATGGAAAATCTTCTAAGTCACCTGAAATGGACGATGTGTCTGTATTATTTAGATGACATTATAGTGTTCTGAGACACATTTGGTGAACACACAAAAAGACTGAAGACTGTGTCTCCAACAAGCCGGATTGAAACTTAATCCAAGAAAGGGTCTTCTTGGAGCAAAATAAATCAGAATGCTTGGACACCTGGTGTCAAACGAAGGTGTGCGGCCAGACGCAGACAAGGTGAGATATATAATGGAATTTCTTATTCCTAAAGCATTAGAAATGTGAGAAGTTTCTTTGGATTATGTTCTTATTAGCGTCATTTTATCAAAGAATTTTGTATCAAAGCCAAGCTACTCCGAGAGTTGTAAAAAGCCGATGCTAAATTTATCTGGAGTGTTGCTCAACAAGTTTCTCTCGATGTGCTGCGAAGAGCTCTGACGACTGACCCTGCACTTGGTCTGTATGATGAGAGCGCACCTACAGAACTACACACAGAAGTTAGTGGGTATAGGGTCGGTGTTGTTCTGGTGCAGATTTCGGACGGAAAAGAGACACTTAGAAAAGCAGAAAGAAACTACTCAACTACAGAAAGAGAACGTTTTGCTGAGATCTGGGTCATGTGGAAATTTCGACAGTTTCTCTATCGAAGGCCATTCGCAACTTTTGCAGACAATCGTGCACTTTGTTGGTTGACAGGTCTTATGGATCCAACAGGACGACTCACCAGGTGGGCACTACGTTTTCAAGAGTATGATATCATCGTAGTGTACGAAAGTGGAAGAAAGCAGGAAGAGCCGTCCGCGGTGGTCTCGCGGTTCAAGGCGCGCAGTCCGGAACCGTGCGACCTCTACGGTCGCAGGTTCGAATCCTGCCTCGGGCATGGATGTGTGTGATGTCCTTAGGTTAGTTAGGTTTAAGTAGTTCTAAGTTCTAGGGGACTGATGATCACAGCAGTTGAGTCCCATAGTGCTCAGAGCCATTTGAACCAAAGCAGGAAAATGCCGACTGTCTTTCCCTGTGCAAGACCATCAAGTCTTTGATGAAGATAGTGACAGTCTCGCTGCACTCCAGGATCTCTCTGCTGATCAGAAGAAGGACGCCAAGATATCTCAAACTGAGCTTGTCTTAAATCGGTCAGAGCATGTGGAAGGACAATTTAAGGTAGTTAAAGGATTACTTGGTAGGAAAAACTTTGATCCGTTGGGAAATAGATGGCTACTAGTGATTACTAACCACATGCGCTTAGGTGTTCTACAGAAATTACATGACACACCTGAGGCCGGACATTTAGGACTTAGTAGGACACACGATAGGATCCGTAAGAGATTTTTCTGTCCAGATTTATTTAGGAGTGTCCGTCCCTATGTGTCGCACTGTCGAGAGTGCCAGAGGAGAAAGGCAGTTCCTCAGAAACCACCTGGCCGACTTATACCAATTCCACCAGCCGAAACACCTTTCCAGCGTGACCTCCTCTGACTATTTCCAACGTGTGCTAGTGGCAATAGATGGATTATTGCTTTCCTGATAATCTGACACGCTATGCCATTACAAAAGCCTTGAAAATAGCCGAAGCATCCGAGGTAGCCAAATTCGTCGTGGAACACGTTGTATTAAAACACGATGCCCTAAGGTCGTTAATTACGGATCGAGGGAAAGATTTTCAATCGAATCTTGTGAAAGAGATAAATCCTTGATGCAACATTATTCATCACATCACAACTGCCTACTATCCGCAAAGTAACGGGCTTATTGAACGCCTTAATAAGACCTTGGCCGACATGCTATCACTGTTAGCCAGGAACTGGTATGAGGTGCTACATTTCGTGACGTTTGCCTATAACACTGACAAACAAGACACCACAGGATTTACGCCATTTTTCCTGGTGCATGGGTGTGAGGCTACGATGACGATGGAAAATGTGTTTCCGTTACGTCCTGAATACGTGGACGACAACTACATTGGCCATCTGTTGACTAGAGCTGAGGAAGCTCGGCAGTTAGCTCGACCCCGCACGCTGCACGCTTACGAAGACGATCGTCGAAGATATGACGCGAGCCAGCCTCTTGACCTCGTCTGGATCTTCACTCCCGTTCGGAATTTTGGTCTCTCTGAGAAGCTCCTCAGCCGCTAATTTGGAACTTTTAAGGTTATAAAACAGTTGTCTGATGTTACTTATGAAGTTGAAGATTTCAGTCCTGACAGAAGACGACGGAAGGTCAGAAATACAGTCCACATCCTTCGAATGAAGCCCTATAAGGATCCTGCATCCCAGGGTAAATTCGAAGCTCCAGCGACAGGCAACAAGCAGAATGGTGACGAAAAACGTAGCTCCAAGGAAAGTTCAGTTATCGGGAATTGGAGTATGGAGAACCAATGACTCGTTCCCGGATTAGGAGACACGGAGACGCTGACCTCATAAGGAGGAAGCAATGTCGCAGAAGAAACTGAGTAGCGCTGTTGCCGTAGTGTAGTGCTTATGATACTAGACAGTTGCATGGAGGCTCATGAGTTCAAAACTCATCTGACTTGCAAGTTTTTAATTTCTGTATTCGTTTCCAGTGTATTCTCAATGTATCCACAAATTGCAAGAATCATGATACTGGAATGATCTGTGTCTGTATATGTATATATCGTATGTGTTCTGGCTGGAGGCAGATCTCTCTGTGCTCTTGTATGTTGAAGTGCTCAATAAACCTTTGGTAAGTGAAGTTAGTGTTCGTCATTCATCTACTTACACCTTCCTCTACGTGACAATATCATAATCAGTGACTTCCCTTTAGTTTTTGTCGAATATAACGAAAATGTTATACGAGATCACAATTGGAATAGCACATACTTATCGTCTTATAACTGTCTGTCATCTGCAGTACACCTGATAATTCTGTGTAATTTGTTATCTGGAACTAATAGCATTTCTCTAAAGTAGTAAAAGAATTAGCCTAATATGGAATTATTGGCTACTTTCGCTTTGTTAATCTTGTTCATCGTACTTCTAATAATTATTTGTTAATCAGTTGTGCCAACACTACTAAGTCAGTTCTGTTTATTGTTTGTTTACCAGGTTATTCTAATCGTTTTTCAAAGAGACTGTTTACTTGAGTGTTGTGAGGCCATTTTAAAATTCGTGAGTGTGGGATGTGTTTGTAATTTGTTGTAACTTACTTCATCGGTTTACTTGAGTGTTGTGAGGCCATTTTAAAATTCGTGAGTGTGGGATGTGTTTGTAATTTGTTGTAACTTACTTCACCGGGTTTCATGTTTCTGAGGTTCCATGAAATTGGCATAACAAACACGCACCACATCACTGTTCGTGGAAAATTCAACTAGTCCATTAATTTATTTTATGTGCTTTGTGCAGATTCTTCGGTCTTTGTTTTGAAAGCGGTCTTTGATGGGTGTGTCTGTGTGCGTACAGTACAGAATACGAGCAAGTGTTGTGTGTGTGTGTGTGTGTGTGTGTGTGTGTGTGTGAGGGAGAGAGAGAGAAAGAGTGAGAGAGGGGGGTGGGGCAGTGAGTGTGTGTGTGTGTGTGTGTGTGTGTGTGTATGAGAGAGAGAGAGAGAGAGAGAGAGAGAGAGAGAGAGAGAGAGAGAGCGAGAGAGAGAGAACGCTTATGTTGTGTTTTTGGGTTTTTCGAGTTAGTTCTGTGAGTTCTTTGACAGCAGTTAACAGCCTTTCATTAGAAAGGACTGTGTAGCACTTCATAGGTGCGTAGCCGTTTACGTTTTCCTTTCCTTCATTCTATGGCATTTGTATGTGGCACTTTATTGTTAGTTTCTGTGGAGGTCAGTGCAAGAAGCTGTTGTCAAGTGTCCATACTCAGACGATAGTCAGCAAATGTGAAGTAACATCTGTTCTATGCACGGTATCTAATATGGAGGAGTTGCAATAGTCAATGTAGAACTGAAAGTCGCTCTCAGGAACAAGATCAACACCAAAACAAGTCGAAGTGAGCTAAACAACCAGGGAACTGCAGTACGAGCTGGAACTCAAAAACCACATATCATTGGTGCAAGTGCCGTAAAAGGAAAACATGATGCCGGAACCATAAAACATAGACAGGAGGAATGGAATAAAGTCATTTGGTCTGATAAGTTCACAACTTGTGGTCTAGTTTATGTATGACATACGGTTCGTAAGCCTACGCTGCGGACTGCTTGCTGGCAAGTTAGAAACATGGCGGAAGTTCGGTTATGACTTTCGCAGACGTATCTAGGTACTCCATGGGCCCTTCGATTACTCTGAATGGTCCCATTACTGCCAACGATTAAGCGAACATTTTGGTTGAACAGGTCCGGCACGTAGTACAGTGTTTGTTCTCTAATGGTGACCCTGTGTTTCAACGCGACAGGGTCCCTGTTTACACAGCTCGCGTCGTCCAACGTAAGCACTGACGAATCGTCTGACATGACGGGGAGAGTAATAGGACCTTAGCTATTCCTGTTTACGAGTAGATTCATGAGTAAATGTGACAGTACTGGTAGTAGTAATAGACTTTTCCCACATAATGTAATTATCCATGAGAAAATTATATTCTGCATCTCGACATGATATAAAAAGATACACAGTAATGTATTTTCAAAAAGTAAATTCATGATATCACCTGACAACAAAATTAATTAGTAATAACTAGAGTCAGTGCTGTGTTACACATGAACTGCAATTTATGAGAATAGAAAGAAGATGTAGAAGATAAATAACTACAATGAAATTCATTCCCCTAATTGCTGACACAGCAGTACACAAATAATTAGAATTATAGAACGGTGCATCCATTTTGTAGAAGAATTAAGTACAGGGTGAAACTGCCACGAACTGCAATGGCAGCCTCTAGACGTCATACCATGGAATCAGATGGCATGGATATCTTGGTGTCGAACACATTTCCACGCGTATTGTAGGCACCGCCAAAAAGCATAGTCAGTAATTGCTGGTGCACCACAACAAATAAGTTACTAACACTCGATAACCCATGTATGTTCGATGGGCGACATTCAGGTCAGTGTATAGGCCAGAGGAGCAGTCATCCTTCGTTATTCGATGAACACTTGCACATTCCTCGCCACGTGTGGCCAGACACTGTCCTGCTGAAATATGAAATGTGGAACTGCTTGCAGGAGGGCGAGTGACTCGGGTTCTCTAACTTCTCTGCTGCTCCGTGTCACTTCAGTAGTTGTCAGCGACACCATGTCTTCCGGGTGGATTCATGTAGATATTGCTAGTTCCAGTCGCAGCATCTGACTAGGCAATACCATCCACACCTGGCCCCAGCTCGGCTGTGATAGCGTACACGTGCTTCGTATGACTGCTCTATCCCCTATCTCGAGGCATGAGCACGACACAGAACTTGATAGAAATCTCTGGAGACGATCAACAATGCTCCCTGTCACCCCATAAGAATTATTGCCACTTTTCCAGCCAGTAGACAAGGGAAACATACAGCGTACGGAAATAAACAAAATACTTACAATCGTGCACAGTCACAACCTGCCATTCTTTACTTTTTTCAATTACACACATTTAAAACACAACCTTACCGCATCATTCCTGATGAACATTTCAAGATGACAATTAGTCGTGCATAAGGCATAAAATTGAAATCTAAGTCACCGATATTGCATTCACTATCCAGACTTCTGACATTTCAACATCCCCCGCTGTGCCAACAGGACAAACTGCCACCACGGACCTCATGCCAACGTCGAAAACACGCTAACGGAACTGTCATCCCTGATACCTGTGGCATTTCGTCATGGAAAGTTCGGAACTTACTAGCAAATAATCACAAACCCCAACGATGAAGTGATACAAAAAGCAGATCTCCATGATGACATCGAAACCATAACAACACAAGAAACAAAACCACTCAACCTTGCTACTTTGAGTAACCTCATCTTCAACTACGTTCTTCAAAGCTACCTTATGTATAGCTGACATTTTGGGTGACCTGGCTGCAGTACAGATATAAGGTTTATAATTTAATCAGCAACGTGTCACTAGTATAGTTTACAAGAGTTGAACCGAAAGCACTACTGCTTCCGCACCGTTACAAATGCATTTTCCGACGGCTTCGTACAGCCTTTCGTTCCTGCAGGGGTTTTGTTTTGCGGTGCACTAAGGAAAACAAAAGCCTTACTGTTCATAATACGGTAAAGTTACGATAGACTTTTCTTCGTTTTTGCCCTATCTAGAAACATTCATTAAATGATTTTTAACTTAATAAAACGGGGAATGTGGCAAAAACTTACATGTTGGATGTTTATGTGTGAAGAATTCATAATTTATTTGTGATCTGTGTTATTAAATAACCACATTTATTCTGCTTCCAATACTAAACCTACCCATACACTGTCGCTTCGCAAATGAATTCGTGCTTCCTAAGCGAATCCTCGCCCGGCATCTACGTAAATGTCATGAACGAAACAGCACACAGGCAAGCCAGACACTCTCATTTATATGGTGCTGCTATCAGACTATGCCCACACGGACACGCTGCGCAACCATGTGCTGCTACCAAATCTTGCGTGGGATTTAGACGGAGTGGTATTTGGATTGGCCTGTTGTGTAGACGTGAGGTTCAGTGTAACCTTTACGATGTTACAAGTGCACTCGCTGCTTTCTGTGCTGAACAACGGTTATTTTGTAGCGATACTGTTCGCTAAATGCAGCTACATGTGCTGAGATTCTGTGTTCCGGTCTGCCGGCCGCGGTGGCCGAGCAGTTCTAGGCGCTTCAGTCCGGAACCAATCGACCGCTACGGTGGCAGGTTAGAATCCTGCCCCGGGCATGGATGTGTGAGATGTCCTTAGGTTAGTTAGGTTTAATTAGTTCTAAGTTCTAGGCGACTGATGACCTCAGAAGTTAAGTCCCATAGTGTTCAGAGCCATTTGAACCATTTTTTGTGTTCCGGTCTATATGAAACACTCGTCATCTGATTTTAAGAGCAGTGTTCGGTGAAATAAATTGGATTTCGCACATCTTAGAGTATGATATATTTTCTCGGCAGAGGTCTGAATTACATTTTGTCATTCATCATAGTCAGTGTGGTGTATGAAATCAAGTGAGACATTGCATGCTACTTTAAAGAATGTGCAGAGGCAAAACTACATTGTTTAAACTTTGCGTATGACTGATTTTAGGTCATACATTGCTGTGTATGAAATGCAGATAAGATATCGAAATTTTGGTGAAAACTGGGAGCTAAATGATATCTCATTTTGTTCTCGAGTAACTGGTTTACACATTCAGTGGAGAGTCAGGTACGATGGACCAGTTTTAATCCCTGCGCATCAGGTAATCATAGAAATCGTATTTCATAATCGGTTCAAGATATCAAAACAGAAAGTCCACAAAAGCTCCCCAAGGTTGTTGTCCACACGGCAGCTCATGTGGCAAGTGTTACACAAACACCAGTTCTAGAAGCCGCACCCTCCCCCCCCCCCCCCCCCCATGGCTTTTCTTTATCCAAGGCTCTCCATCAAGTGGCAATGACACCGTGTTTATATTGTGGATCACCAGTCTTCCCTCGCTGCCCATCGTCAAGCGCAAGCTTTGGCAGCCGCCACGGCGCTCTGCGTTCCATACTGGATATGGTGACGACGCCTCATAGCCATCAACCACATACCCAGTGTAGGCTTTTGGGGATACTGCTAGGTCCATAACGTTTTTTTTATGAAATGGAAAGGATCTACAGGTAACGTATAATTCATTGCATCTAAGCAAACTGCCTTTCTCATTTGGCAATCAGGTAGACATCTTACAGCTCACTTTTAGTTCACTGTTTATGTTACACCTCACTGTAACTGCCATCTTTTTAATACAGAGATTCATTTGTTTTTCTTGTTACCAACATTCTCAGTTTTCTGCATTCAACTGTTTTGTGAATTTGTGTGTATTTGTGTTTGTTTGTTTGTTTGTTTGTGTGTGTGTGTGTGTGTGTGTGTGTGTGTGTGTGTGTGCGTGTGTGTGTTTATTAGAGAGGTAGAGAGATTTCTTAATTTTTTAATAAAATAAAAATTATTTATTTTATTTTTATTACTATTTTTATTCATTTATTTATTTTTTTAAATAGTAATAATAATTATTATTATGTTTTCCTGTATATACTTATGAGAGGAATCAGATGTGTAATCATTTGTTGGGTTTCTTGTCTATCATATGTTCAATCAGTGTAAGCAGTGAGTTGTTAGTCATATTTACTTGGTCATTTAGGAGTTGTTTCTTTTCACCATTTGTTTTGCATATATGATAATTTTCCTGTAATGTCAGGAGATGTCTTTCATTATTTATTCCAATTATTTTCGTATCATTTTCTCTTGTAGTAGGTTTGTGGTTATTTTCTCTCAAATGTTCTGCAAAAGTTGAGTGGCTCGTTCCATATTTCCAAGCTCTGATATTTTCTTTGTTCTGGGCGTCAAATGTTCTGCTGTTTGTCCTATGTACCTTCTATCACATATGTTGCACTGTAGTTGGTATATCCCTGCTTTTTGGTTGATATCTGTTTTTTTGTTATTTTTTTAATGTACCTTTGGATTGAATTGTCTGTTTTGAATGCTACGTTTATCCATTGTCTTTTGAAAATGTTTGCTATTTTATGTGTGAGCTTGTGCTTTTATGTCGTTGTGTGCCATCTTGAATCTTGTTTCTTGTTTTCCTGTATTCTTTGTGCCGTTACTGTTCTGTCAGTGTTAGTGCCTGTTTGTATAGTGTTTTGTTGTACTGTTGATTGTGGGTGTTTATGTACTGTGTTCACTGACTGTATTTGTTTTTCAATTTTTGTTTAAATTTGTGACTAGTTCTCTATTGTAACCATTGATTGTTGCTATTTGCGTGATGATGTCTAGTTCTTTATGGTAATTTTCTATGCTGAGTGGTACTGTGTTGAGTCTACGGAGCATGTATCTGAGTGATGATAGTTTCTGTGAGTGTGGGTGATCAGAAGTCTGATGTAGGATTTTGTCAGTTGTTGTAGGTTTATGATAGATTTCAAAGCTATGCTGATAGTTTTCTTTTTTAATGGTTAGCATCTCGTGGTCGTGCGGTAGCGTTCTCACTTCCAACGCCCGGATTTCCGGGTTCGATTCCCGGCGGGGTCAGGGATTTTCTCAGCCTCGTGATGACTGGGTGTTGTGTGATGTCCTTAGGTTAGTTAGGTTTACGTAGTTCTACGTTCTAGGGGACTGATGACCATTTTATTAATAGTTACATCTAAAAAGTTTCTTTGATTGTTCTGTTGTTTTTCCATTGTGAATATTATCTTTGTGTGTATTGTGTTTATATCTGTATGCAAATGGTCAATTTTTGGGTGAGGTTCATGTATTAAACAAATGATGTCATCCATGTATCTGACCCAATGAAGTATGTTGTATCCTTTTTGAAAATTACGTTTTCTATGTGGTTAATGACAATGGTTGCTAGGGCACCTGATACAGGGAATCCCATTGGTAACCCATCTTCCTATAAATAGTATTCATTATTGAAATGAAAAAAGTTCTGTTCAGTTATTAGTTCCGGCCACTTGTATATCTCTCAGATGTGTTCATCTGGTAGCTGGCTGTTGTTCAAAAATGGCTCTCAGCACTATGGGACTTAATATCTGAGGTCATCAGTCCCTAGAACTTAGAGCTACTTAAACATAACTAACCTAAGGACATCACACACATCCATGCCAGAGGCAGGATTCGAACCTGCGACCGTACCACTGGCTGTTGTCCTTCAGGTTTAGTTATAAGATATTTATTCTAGAGAATCTGCACGGTCAACATCGGTATCTTACTTCTGTATGATTTACACCACTAAAACAATTTTGAAGACGACTTTGTTAAAGTATAGTTGGAATAATTATCTGTGACTCTCACAACAGTGAAGCAACCAAACGACAGCAGGATGGACATTTTCATTTAAATATCACCCTGCACACTAGCATTAAAATATAAATGTACAAGATATGAGACCTGGCTACACACTGGAATGGTCTCAGACAGTAGCGTTTTTAGAGTACCTTTCCTCCCATAGACACAGACCGCTGTGGCCGAGCTGTTTCAGGCGCTTCAGTTTGAAACTACGCTACCGCTACGATCACAGGTTCGAATCCTGCCTAGGGCATGGATGTGTGTGATGTCCTTAGGTTAGTTAAGTTAAAGAAGTTCTAAGTTCTAGGGGACTGTTAAGTCCCATAGTGCTCAGAGCCATTTGAACCATTTTCCCGTTTTCCTGAATCGATTTAGGAAAATGTCGGGCTATTTCCACTAGAAAGGAGACTGACGGTGTCCTCCACCGTCTTCTTCCAATCAGTCTCAAATGTACTTTTAACTGACCGTAAATTCGTATCTGCCGCGGACAACAATTACTTAAAAATATTTTCAATATATAATGTATCCAAGTAGTGATGAATTCTATGGTAACTCTGAAGAATAGAGCAGCTAGCAAGAAGCAGACGACCCGACGGCCGAGCAGATACCGCTGGGAGCACGTAGCTCCGATAATAGCCAGCACTTGCCGGGGATTAAAAACCGATCCCGCTGAGGAGAAAAAAAAAGAGCTACGTAGCAGCAGGTAGTGAAGGCGCATATTGGATTCTGCTCCTCTGGTAGCGTGAGGCGTGACAGAATAGCCGCCAACACTATGACACTATACAAGATTTTAAGCCTATTTCTTGTGCAAAACAGTTACTCTGTCCTCGCTTGTATTTTATGAAAGTAATCTTTAGAACGAATCTTGTGCTACAATTAATATTCAGTCGCCTACTATTAATTCTGTTTTCTTCACATACAGGTTTTCGAAGATTTCATGAGACGTTATTGTAATTACAGAGATGGATCAAATAGCGTTATGGACAAATCCTTATCAAACTGGGAACGAATGACTCCAGAAGACAGACAACGATACGGAAAGCACCACTCCTAATTTTTACAAACACACACACACACACAGACACACACACACACACACACACTATATATGTTTCGACTGTTCCATTTAAGAGAGCGATGGGAGTAGTCATGATTTCTACTTTTTTCTTCGTTCTTGCTAAATTCTCTTCATACGTTCACTGTATTCTCTTTTGCGTTCTTCCGACCATATTTTGCCCCTTCTGTTCTCCATGTGTTCTCGTTCAATTGTGTATTCTTTTATAATATTTCTAAACTGTTCTCTATTGTTTATGTTGTCTTGTGTGATCACAAGTCCTTTAATGTCTTCTTCTGTTTCAGTGTTCCATTCTATATTGTTTGTGATCTTGTTTACTGTATCAAAGATCTGCCTTGTTAGCCCACTTTTATTGATCCTGCTGATATGCCATTCCTAAATATACTACGTGATCAAAAGTATCCGGACACCCCCAAAAACATACGCTTTTCATACTAGGTGGATTGTGCTGCCACCTACTGCCAGGCACTCCATATAAGAGACCACAGTTGTCATTAGACATCGTGAGAGAGCAGAATGGGGGCTCCGCGGAACTCACGGACTTCGAACATGATCAGGTGATTGAGCGTCACTTGTGTCATACGTCTGTACACGTGATTTCCACACTCCTAAACACCCCTTGGTAGTTAAGTGGAAATGTGAAGGGACACGTACAGCACAAAAGCGTACAGGTCGACTTCGTGTGCTGACTGACAGATACCGCCGAGAGTTGAAAAGTGTCGTAATGTGTAACAGGCAGACATCTATCCAGACCATCACACAGGAATTTCAAACTGCATTAGGATTCACTGCAAGTAGTATGACAGTTAGCCAGGAGGTTAGAAAACTTGGATTTCATGGTCGAGCGGCTGCTAATATGCTACACATCACGCCGGTAAATGCCAAACGACGCCTCGCGTGGTGTAAGGAGCCTAAACATTGGTCGACTGAACAGTGGAAAAACGTTGTGTGGAGTGAAGAATCACGGTACACAATATGGCGATCCGATGGCAGTGTGTGGGTACGGCGAATGCGCTGTCAACGTCATCTGGGAGCGTGTTTAGTGCCAACAGTAAAATTCGGAGGCAGTGGTGTTATGGTGTGGTCGTGTTTTTCATGGAGGGGACTTGCACACCTTGTTGTTTTTGCGTGGCACTGTCACAGCACAAGCCTAAATTGAATTTTTACGCACCTTATTGCTTCCCACTGCTGGAGAGCAATTCGGGGATGGCGACTGCATCTTTCAACACGAGCGAACACACGTTCATAATGCACGGCCTATGGCTGAGTGGTTAAATGACAATAATATCCCTGTAAAGGAATGGCCTGCACTGAGTCCTGATCTGAATCCTATAGAACAGCATCGGGATGTTTTGGTACCCCGACTTCGTGGCAGGCCTCACCGACCGACATCGATACCTCTCCTCAGTGCAACACTCCTTGAAGAATAGGCTGTCATTTCCTAAGGAATCTTCCAACACTTGACTTAACGTATGCCTGCGAGAGTGGAAGCCGTCATCAAGGCTAAGGAGGGCCAACACCATGTTGAATTCCAGCGTTACCGATGGAGGGTACTACAAAACTTTTATGATAATACCAGAGTAGTGCCTTTCTGTGACCAAGACTTACTATTAAACAATCTTTATACACAAAACGAAATTATAGAAAGAGTGCCAGAAATTAAATAGTTTTGCTTTAACTATAACACGTGGAAGTTGCAGCTATCTCAGAAAGGAACGGTGAAGTTCAACAAGTTCTTTCGAATAATAAGTGGGATAATTAAATTATGGACACCTGCGTCTTTCTTCATATAACTTTGTAGGGTTCAGTTCTTTCTTATAGTAGCGAGGTACAGTTTTATATGGAATGAATGAGAGTAGAATTTGATCTAATGAAATGAAGTTCATGCACTACATAAAACAACAGGCTACAGAATAAACAAGTGAAGAGACACCACATGAATTTGAGCTGCAGTTGGTATGGGAGTGCCACAATGAATTTTCTCCTCTGAAGCGGAGTGCAGGCTGATTTGAAACTTTCTGGAAGATGAAAACTGTATGCAGTACCGGGACTCAACATTAAGAACTTTCCCTTGCGTATGAGCATGAATGTTGAAGGTCGCAGCTTCGAGTATCTGTCTGTCACAAAATTTTCTTCTGCCAGGTAGCTTGAATACTGGAGTAAGTCATTCAGTATCAACGAATTCTCAACAGGATGCCCAGCTCAAGAATTCCTAAAACAATCATAAAGAACAGAACTAACTGCAGAGGTGCTCTGTGACATTGCAGAAGAGGTGAAAGGAAAACTTTAATGTTAGCCTGTAACAGTCATTCCGGGATTTCAGTAAGAGAGGATGATAAAAATCAGAACTACAGACAAGCACATATAATAATGAAAAAGTCGTAAGGATTAAGCTATGTTTCAATGTGTTTAGTTAATTTTTTGTAAGATTCGTGGTCGTCAGGATTAAGCTGTGTTTCAACTGATTTAGTTAATTTTTTGTAAGATTCATGCCTTGCAGCGATCATAAAATTCTCAAGTAACATGAAGGACTCCGTGAAAATTTTTACTTTTGTTGCACCTACACATGTGTGAAATACATACCCTAAATGAAGTATGTAATAACTGTCATCTAAAACTTCATTAAAAAGGGGAAAAGAACCTTAAAGTAATGTCTTCCAAAGGGAATCTTACAGTAAGCAAAATAATAGAGCCATTTGAAAATCCAGTAGATGCCACAACATCAGCTGTTAGGCAGTGACATAAGGTATGGATATGAAAACGATGCTAGAAATAAATTAAATATGTTTGCAATGCTCTGCGTGTGAAGACCAGGAAGGACACAAAGGTAAAACTTCAAAAAGTAATTGCTACCCTTTTCTAACATATGGGAAAAAAGTTCTGCACGTTAACTGATAAAAATAGAAGGAGAATAATGTCGATAGTAAAATGACATACGGTCAGAAATCAAAAACAAAACGATATTATAAGAGAAGAATTTAATGCACACTGTATGAATGAAAGAAAAGAGCAGAGCTGTATGAAATGGGAAAACGTAAGAATGGAATGAAGATAGACGGATTAGTTAAACAAGTTGCAATTATAATGATACTACCTGCAGTGTCCCGCGTTTCACGGGATGTTTAATATCTGCCACACGAAGTGATTGGCCTCGTCACTTGTTGATACTCGCAGCGAATGCAAGCCGTATGGGAAACTTACATGGGGTTAAATCGTGGGACATATTTGAATGGCAAAGTGTCAACAGAATGTGACGATAGAATACCTATTCATATACATGAGAAGATAATTAGTTCCATCATATGTTTGCGATAAGTATGGGTCTGATTTAAGAGATTGAGAAGGTCCGAAGAAGAGCGTCAAGGTTCGTGACTGGTATATTTAGCCATTGCGAGAGCGTTACAGATTTCATAGAAAGTTTGAAGTGGGATACACTTGCAGACAGACGACGCGCTAAACGGAAGGGGCTGCTCACTAAATTCTGAAATCCGATCTTCACCGAGGATGTAGAGCATATATTATTACCACCAACTGTCAAATTGCTCAATGATCACCATTCACAGATAAGGGAAATTAGAGTACCTACTGAGGCGTTCAGATATTCGTTTTTCCCTCATGCGACCCGCGAGTGGATCAGAGGAGGGCGGGGGGGGGGGGGGGGGGAGGGGAATATGACTTTGACGCGAGTTGTGCCCTCCGCCAGACACCGCTCGATGGCTAGCGGAGTATATATGTAGATGTAGATGTAAGTAAGTCACTGTCTTTTTGGAGAATTCGTCTTCTACAGTTTCAATTGAATCGCTGTTTCAAGTAGGTCTGTTTTTGAGCACGACTCGAACTGTTCGAGCAGTGTACGCCTCAGTTCGGTAAATCTCGGCACGCGATCTAGTGGCTTTTGTTGCTACTGTATCCACGATCTGCCTTAGTGATTATACGTCAATCCGGATTTTAATAACGGAAATAAATTTGAAGTACGGATTAAAATATCTTCTAATGTGTATGTCACATGTAACTACAACAACAATCGATAAATAAGAGGTGCAGTTATGTTTCTGGCTGGCCCCGAGATAAAGTGTCGTGTGATGGCTCTATCTCCAAGATTGGCATTGCCACTGTAATTTTCTCATACTGTAATTTGTTCTCGTGGGAACTTGCAACAACATAATAGAATGTCTGCGGAGGAAAACAATTCTCCTTAAACTGGAACATTGGTGTAATTGTTCTCCATCGTAAGAAAAGAAGCAGTTAATGCACATACCGCATGTCTAAAGATTTGAAAAGTTCACCATAAAAGAAAAATCAATTAATTTTAGTGACTAAAAGGAGAATAACTGGTTCTGCCGATATATCATAGTAAAATCTTTTTCAAGTTACAAGTGGAATTATGGACCTATGCAAGTACAAATTAACTTTCTGTAGGATTAATTTCAACAAACTATTTTCGACCAACACTTCTAAAATAAGAAATGTCTCAACTTATTTTAGTATAACGAGGTATATGTGTGCATCAGTGTTACAGCTCTCGTTAGATGTAATCAAGGCGATGAGAGATACTTAGAACTAGAATGGGAGTTAGGTAAGGAGATTTCATTTCATGGAAACATTTTCAGATCTTTGAACTGGAAACTAAGATGGAAAAAATGCTAATGTGTTAACGTAACATACATGAACACTACCAACTTTGCACACGACGCTGAAATGTGCAAATGAACATCATCAAGTAAGTATTGGACAGAGATACTATGAAACAGTCTTGTAAGTCAGTTACAACCACAGTAAAAACTAATAATAGACGTCTAAAATAACTCATATTAGCAAGGAATTCGTAGAGCCCAATGATGACGATTCTGTTTTGGGTAGCTGAAGATAACGTCTGCTGTGACAGAAAAAGTGTACATTGAACCGTAAATGCGACCTGTAGTTCTGCTCTAAAGAATTCCTGTTCAAAGAAATTAGTTTCTCAGCGGATATCGAAAAGTGTAATGTCACTATTGTTGCACCTCGATCGATACAAGAACGAATACAGTCTCGATGAGGTGAGACAATGCGCGTCGACGTGCACCTGGTTGGAAGAAGCATTTGAAAGAAAACCGAGAAGTTTACTGAATTTAACGGGCGTGCCTCAGGAAAATCTTCAACACTAATTCTCATTCGTGAAAGCTGAACGTTTATTTTCATCTCCCAGCATCATTTTGATACTGTAACTAACTTTATTTGTTTATTTATTTACAGTATAGCAATATACAAAGATCACAAAACTACTACATGTAAACAGTTAAACACAGTTCTCCAGAATAAAATAACACAAATGACAACATCCAAGTACGGACATCAAGATTTTTGTATGTGTTTTATCACACCACTCGTCGATGTCAGGAAATCGGCGCAAGTACCGTCGTAGGCATACGCGGCACAAGTTGATACAACATGAACAACTGTCATTCACCACCGTAGCCGGACAATGGTGACGAAGATTTGCCCCACCTGTCGAAAGTGTCTTCACTTGTCCCATGGCCGTTCAGATGCGGTACAGGCAGCCCAAATTGATAGAGGCTGGTCAGATACGGGGAGGGGGGGAGGGGGGTTCTTTATTCTCGATGCCGGAGAGTTACAGGTGTTATGGAGGACAGTCTTTTCACCAGAAGCATTTTCGTTCATCGATGGCATCGAATTCAATTTCCATGAGATTAATAGATGTGGTAAGAGTGGGCTGTCTTGATCTTATTGTTAGATATTGTTCAATATTAGAAGGCACGTTTACCAGCAATCTTCGGGTACATACGAAGTAGAACACTCTGTCTTATAACTGGAGCTGGAATGTGGCTCAAGTTAAGTGTCCAGTATATAGGAGTAGATCCTATTCTCTTAGGAACAATGCGCATGACTTCGTTAAGTTGTATGTGTATCTTTTTACGTGTGGGTTATTTAGCCATAAATCCGCGCTTTACTCTGCTGTTGAGCATACCAATCAGAGTCCGGCTACTCTCATAGTGTCTACTGACAATCCCCAACAAGTGCCACAGAGTTTATGGAGAATATTGTTTCTCTTTTGAGCTTAGCAGATTTTCGTTTCAAGAGCTCCTTAACAGAAAATGTCCTGTCCAATATGATGTATTTTGGATGCATGTTATGATGAAGTCCATATACCTCAAAATAGACATCAAGGGCTGTATGTGCTAATCCACTGGAGAGATAAACACATGGAATTTCCGTTTGTTTCGAAGCTTCCGTGTTTGATGGCTATTGCCCAGTCATCCACATAGCCAAACGTTCTAGAATGTGTTGGAAGGGTATAAAATATATACAAATCAAACAAGAGAGGAGCAAGAACGGATCCCTGTGGTGAGCAGTTTTTCAATATTTTTGGACAGCTGGTATCTTTTACTGTAGTTACTATAAACGTCGTTCCGTCGAATATGTCACTTATTTTTGTTGTCTGTCTGCATGGGTTGAAGTTGTAATAATTTATAAAGTGATCCACGCCTCACCACTGTATCGTATGCTGCACCTAGATCAACGAAAGCAACTGATGTTTTCTGGTTCATTTGGGTTATCCTGTTCACTAAATTTTGTTAAAGATAAGACTTGATTAGAGCAGGTCCACCCTGGACGGAATGCAGCTTGCTCAGCAGGAAGTTTCTGAAGGACAACTCAATTAATCTGACTGAATTATTTCAAGTTATTTATAAATATTGCTCGGTAGTTCATTTGGACGATAATTCTTAGGCAGGTCTGGCGCCTTGCTGGTTTTGTATATTGCTACGCTTTTTGGTTGCTTTATTCTTTGCGGGATTGAATCAGATATCAGAATGTCAGAGGAGAACTCCGCCAACCTGACCCATGTTGGACTTATCTAAAATGTCGCGGTCCAAATGTACATTCCTAGAAATTTCTTTCTCAAATTGAGATTTCAGTTTGATTCAACAGTATTATTTTTGTCAGGAGTGCCTTCGTCCGCTTTTTAGGTCTGCGGAACGTACATAACAATTGTCTTATTTGGAAATAATGATACGCTGTCGATGGGGATTAAGTGAGTGATGGACAGTGTACTTTCAACTTTTATATGCTTTTCAACCAGTGCTCATATTCAGACCGTCATCCCACAAACAATTATTTGGGAGGGATAGATTTTATAATGAGTCTTTTATTGCCCGTTTATCTAACGGCAGTCTGAAGAGGACCGCCGACCTTTCTAAACCGGTTACAAAATGGTTCAAGTGGTCATCAGTCCAATGGAACTTAGAACTACTTAAACCGAACTAACCTAGGGACATCACACACATCCATGCCCTAGGCACGATTCGAACCTGCGACCGTAGGGGTCACGCGGTTCCAGACTAAAGCGCCTAGAATCTCACGGCCACACCGGCCGGGAAAACCGGTTACACCGTTGTGTGGAGACCATGCGACAGTGCCATATAAAACATAAAAAGATAGGGGGGAGCGAGTAAGAGTTGTGTACTGTGGGTTCCGTACAAACATAATACTACGAATATAGACAGTGCTTCTATTTCAAGAATCGAGGATTTCGATTATTTTTGCCTGTTATCGATACTGATATTGGAAGTATCGGTCCCAGAGGCTCAAAGACATTCGAGAATGTTTTAATTTCAAGCTTTAAGGCAGATAACAAATGAAAAAATAAATATCTTTTCCATGCGATTTAATTACAAATAACCTACTTACTGTTTCACTTTATTTGCACTGTGATGGCCTTCTTTTCAACAAATTTCAAGATTCCATTCAAGATTCTATTTCAAGATTCTAAAGAGACCTTTGGAGAAAAGAGAACCAATTGTATGAATATCAAGAGCTCAGATGGAAACCCAGTTCTAAGCAAAGAAGGGAAAGCAGAAAGGTGGAAGAAGTATATAGAGGGTCTATACAAGGGCGATGTACTTGAGGACAATATTATGCAAATGGAAGAGGATTAGAAGAAGATGAAATGGGAGATACGATACTGCGTGAAGAGTTTGACAGAGCACTGAAAACCCTGAGTCGAAACAAGGCCCTGGGAGTAGAAAACATTTCATTAGAACTACTGACGGCCTTGGAAGAGCCAGTCCTGACAAAACTCTACACCATCTAGTGAGCAAGATGTATCAGACAGTCGAAATTCGCTCAGACTTCAAGAATAATATACTAATTCCAATCCCAAAGAAAGCAGGTGTTGACAGATGAGAAAATTACCGAAATATCAGTTTAATAAGTCACAGCTGCAAAATACTAACACGAATTCTCTATAGACGAATGGAAAAACTGGCAGAAGCCAACCTCGGGGAAGAACAGTTTGGGTTCCGTAGAAATATTGGAACACGTGAGGCAATTCTGACCGACGACTTATCTTAGAAGAAAAATTAAGGAAAGGCAAACCTACGTTTCTAGCATTTGTAGACTTAGAGAAAGCTTTTGACAATGTTGACTGGAATACTCTCTTTCAAATTCTGAAGGTGGCAGGGGTAAAATACAGGGAGCGAATTTGTACAACTTGTACAGAAACCAGATGGCAGTTATAAGAATCGAGGGGCATGAAAGGGAACAGTGGTTGGGAAGGGAGTGAGACAGTGTTGTAGCCTCTCCCCGATGTTATTCAATCTGTATATTGAACAAGAAGTAAAGGAAAGAAAAGAAAAATTCGGAGAAGGTATTAAAATCCATGGAGAAGAGATAAAAACTTTGAGGTTTGCCGATGACATTGTAATTCTAGCAGTGACAGAAAAGGACTTGGAAGAGCAGTTGAACGGAATGGACATTGTCTTGAAAGGAGGATATAAGATGAACATCAACAAAAGCAAAACGAGGATAATGGAATGTAGTCGAATTAAGTCGGGTGATACTGAGGGAATTAGATTAGGAAATGAGACACTTAAAGTAGTAAAGGAGTTTTGCTATTTGGGGAGCAAAATAACTGATAATGGTCGTAGTAGAGAGGATATAAAGTGTAGACTGGCAATGGCAAGCAAAGCGTTTCTGAAGAAGAGAAATTTGTTAACATCGAGTAGATTTAAGCGTCAGGAAGTCGTTTCTGGAGTGTAGCCATGTATTGAAGTGAAACACGGACGATTAATAGTTTGGACAAGAAGAGAATAGAAGCTTTCGAAATGTGGTGCTACAGAAGAATGCTGAAGATTAGATGGGTAGATCACATAACTAATGAAGTATTGAATAGAATGGGGGAAAAGAGGAGTATGTGGCACAACTTGACAAAAAGGAGGGACCGGTTAGTAAGACATGTTCTGAGGCATCAATGGATCACAAATTTAGCATTGGAGGGAAGCGTGGAGGGTAAAAATCGTAGAGGGAGACCAAGAGATGAATACACTAAGCAGATTCAGAATGATGTGGGTTGCAGTAAGTACTGGGAGATGAAGAAGCTTGCACAGGATAGGGTAGCATGGAGAGCTGCTTCAAAACAGTCTCAGGACTGAAGACCACAACAGCAACAACACGTCAAGGGAAGTTCCCTATACGTTTTAATGATTGATTTTCCTAGTATCAAAATATGTGATATAAATGACCATATCTTTCAACATCATTGACTAAAGAGTTTAACATATCAACACCACCACATAGAAGTCAAGATGTAATAAAAATTATATCTTGATATATCTACCCAATCCTGAGAGAAGTGGGTGTTAACAAACATAGGTAAGACAAACTGTAAGATAAGAAATGGAAAAATGATTTCCTTCATGTGATATATACTACTGGCCATTTAAACTACTACACAAAGAAGAAATGCGGATGGTAAACGGATATTCACGGGACAAATATACTATACTAGAACTGACATTTGATTACATTTTCACGCAATTTGGGTGTATAGATCCTGAGAAATCAGTACCCAGAACAACCACTTCTGGCCTTGATGCGCCTGGGCATTGAGTCAAACAGAGTTTGGATAGCCTGTACAGGTACAGCTGCCCATACAGGTTCAATACGATACCGCAGTTCATCAAGAGTAGTGACTGGCACACTGTGACGAACCAGTTGTTCGGTAACCATTCGCCAGACGTTTTCAGTTGGTGAGAGATCTGGAGAATATGTTGTCCACGGCAACAGTCGAACATTTTCTGTATCCAGAAGGCCCGTACAGGACCTGCAACACGCGGTCGTTCTTTATCCTACTCAAATGTAGGGTTTCGCAATATCGAATGAAGGGTAGAGCCACGCGTCGTACCACATCTGAAATGTAACGTCCACTGTTCAAAGTGCCGTCAATGCGAACAAGAGGTGACTAAGACGTGTAACCAAAAGCACCCTATACCACCACGCCGGGTGATACGCCAGAATGGCGATGACGAATAGACGCATCCAATGTGCGTTCACCGCGATGTCGACAAACACGGATGCGACCAAAGTACACGATCGCAGGCACTCCTGTCTGTGATGCAGCGTCAAGGGTAACCGCAGCCATGATCTGCGAGCTAATAGTCCATGCTGCTGCAAAGGTCGTCGAACTGTTCGTGCAAATGGTTGTTGTCTTGCAAACGTCCCCATGTGTTGACTCTGGGATGCAGACGTGGCTGCACGATCCGTTACAGCCATGTGGATAAGATGCCTGTCATCTCGACTGCTAGTGATGCGAGGCCATTGGGATCTGGTATGGTGTTTCGTATTACCCTCCTGAACCCACCGATTCCATTTTCATCCAACAGTCATCGGATCTCGACCAACGCGAGCAGCAATGTCGCTATACGATAAACCGCAATGGCATGATGCTGCAATCCGACCTTTATCAAAGTCGGAAACGTGATGGTACCTATTTCTCCTCCTTACACGAAGCATCAAAGTAACGTTTCACCAGGCAAACCGATAGGAGTGGCCGTGCGGTTCAAAGCGCTACAGTTTGGAGCCCAGCGACCGCTACTGTCGCAGGTTCGAATCCTGCCTCGCGAATGGATGTTAGTGATGTCATTAGTCTGATTAGGTTTAATTAGTTCTACGTTACAGGCTACTGATGACAAGTTAAGCCGCATAGTGCTCAGAGCGATTTCAACCATTTTCACCAGGCAACGCCGGTCAACAGCTGTTTGTGTATGAGAAATCGGTTGGAAACGTTCTTCATGTCAGCACGTTGTAGGTGTCACCACCGGCGCCAACCTTGTGTGAATGCTCTGAAAAGCTAATCATTTGCATATCATAGCATCGTCTTCCTGTTGGTTAAATTTTGTGACTGTAACACGTCATCTCCGTGGTGTAGCAATTTTATGGGCCAGTAGTGTAATTACAAGTTAAAAAGTTGGGATTTTTCCTCTTTAATTGTACTACGAAATCATTTTGCTTGACAAATTTGATGATTATAGACCAAAGGGACCTATACTATAGGTTTTGACCAGCGAATTTGTATGAAAATATGTGACATAAATAAGCGAATCTTTTGTTTGTATTGTCTTGGACGCTAATAGTTATTACGCCTCCAAAGGATCAAAGACCTTGATACATGACGTAAAGTTCATCTTGATGCGTGTACCCGTTCCCGAAGAAAAGCAGTCTTAGCACTGGACGAACAAGCAGTCTGATAACAAATGACAAAAAAATTGCTTGTGTTATAATGACCGACTAACAATTTTCGGATAATTATACCTCGATAGCACTGTGGAACCTTGTTTCTCCGAAAATTACGTGATTATAGGACGATGGGAGGTACCCCATAGACACTCTGCAGGTATCTTTTGATGCAATTAACTTGGAATCGTCTCATTTTTACATTAGCAAGGGACGTCAGGTGTCAATATGTGACCTAAATTTCAATTTGATACGTCTACTCGTTCCTGAGAATAAGCGCTTTAAACAATCGGACAAACAGAGAGACAGAAAAGACGGCAACGGAGTGATCCTATAAGGGTTCCTTTTCGTTCAGTGGAGGTACGGAACGGTAAAAGAAAAAAAAGTCTCTTCTTAGTGTTATCCTTCATTTCTTGCGCAGTATGCTGTACCCTTTGAAAAAAAAAATCCACTGTTTATTTTACTTTCCGCGTGGTTGCTCTGCGCCGGAAAGTGACGCGTCACTTTCTGTTGTCCGCTTCTGACCACAAACCTCTCCGGCGCGTCCGAGTGTTGCTGCGACAGACGAGTATTTGTCTGGGCCGCAGCAGTGGGCGGCGCTGGGAGGTTTTAATTTGATCAGCGCGGCCACCCTGGGGACAGACGAGCAGCTGAGGGCCACGGCTAGGCGCCAGGGCAAGTACAGCGCCTGACCTCTGTTTGCTCGCTCCTCCCAGGGCCGGTTTCCGAGGTGGCGAATTTTGTGGTCCGATCTGCGGTGGATGAAATATTGTCAGATAGGGAGTTCCATCTCGGATAAATTGAGCGCGTGAAGAAGAGTCGTGGTGTTCGTTTTCCAGGTGCGAGAAGCTCGCAGTCGATGGGCGCAGACTGCAGTATATCACCTGTAAAGGTACTGTCTTTGGTTACAGATGGAACAAGACGTCTGCTATTACAATGGAAAATTTGTTCAGCAAACTAGAGGGTTCAGAAGGAAAGGGACTGCTTAGGCAACACTACACAAAATTTTGAAGCGAAAATAACTTGGCTGGAATTGAAACAGACGTTGCTACAAGAATTTGTATAGGAAATGAGATACTAATACCACTAGATGTTCTTTGCTATTTGGACAGAAAACTGACCACGGCCAACGTAGGGAGGATACAAATTCAAAATGGCAGTAGGCAAGAAAATTTTTTCGGAGACGGGTAAATTTTTAACAAGTCTGAACTGTAGCTTTATACAGAAATGTGGATAATGAAAAGATCATAAGAGATTTTGAAATATAATGCTGCAGGAGAGAGTTGAAGATTAAGTGGGATGAATGGGTAACCAATGAGGGATTAATGAATCACATCATGGAGAAAAGAAATTTATGGCAAAATCTGACTACAGGAAGGAATTAGATGATAGTACACAACCTGACACATCAGTCTCGGTGCCTCAGTGATGCTTGAAGGTAAAAACTGCAGAGGGAGACCAAATATACACTCCTGGAAATGGAAAAAAGAACACATTGACACCGGTGTGTCAGACCCACCATACTTGCTCCGGACACAGCGAGAGGGCTGTACAAGCAATGATCACACGCACGGCACAGCGGACACACCAGGAACCGCGGTGTTGGCCGTCGAATGGCGCTAGCTGCGCAGCATTTGTGCACCGCCGCCGTCAGTGTCAGCCAGTTTGCCGTGGCATACGGAGCTCCATCGCAGTCTTTAACACTGGTAGCATGCCGCGACAGCGTGGACGTGAACCGTATGTGCAGTTGACGGACTTTGAGCGAGGGCGTATAGTGGGCATGCGGGAGGCTGGGTGGACGTACCGCCCAATTGCTCAACACGTGGGGCGTGAGGTCTCCACAGTACATCGATGTTGTCGCCAGTGGTCGGCGGAAGGTGCACGTGCCCGTCGTCCTGGGACCGGACCGCAGCGACGCACGGATGCACGCCAAGACCTGATCAGTGCCGTAGGGGACCGCACTGCCACTTCCCAGCAAATTAGGGACACCGTCTCCATGAAGCTGGGCTACGGTCCCGCTCACGCCCCAACATCGTGCAGCCCGCCTCCAGTGGTGTCGCGACAGGCGTGAATGGAGGGACGAATGGAGACTTGTCGTCTTCAGCGATGAGAGTCGCTTCTGCCTTGGTGCCAATGATGGTCGTATGCGTGTTTGGCGCCGTGCAGGTGAGCGCCACAATCAGGACTGCATACGACCGAGGCACACAGGGCCAACACCCGGCGTCATGGTGTGGGGAGCGATCTCCTACACTGGCCGTACACCTCTGGTGATGGTCGAGGGGACACTGAATAGTGCACGGTACATCCAAACCGTCATCGAATCCATTGTTCTACCATTCCTAGACCGGCAAGGGAACTTGCTGTTCCAACAGGACAATGCACGTCCGCATGTATCCCGTGCCACCCAACGTGCTCTAGAAGGTGTAAGTCAACTACCCTGGCCAGCAAGATCTCCCGATCTGTCCCCCATTGAGTATGTTTGGGACTGGATGAAGCGTCGTCTCACGCGGTCTGCACGTCCAGCACGAACGCTGGTCCAACTGAGGCGCCAGGTGGAAATTGCATGGCAACCCGTTCCATAGGACTACATCCAGCATCTCTACGATCGTCTCCATGGGAGAATAGCAGCCTGCATTGCTGCGAAAGGAGGATATACACTGTACTAGTGCCGACATTGTGCATGGTCTGTTTCCTGTGTCTATGTGCCTGTGGTTCTGTCAGTGTTATCATGTGATGTACCTGACCCCAGGAATGTGTCAATAAAGTTTTCCTGGGACAATGAATTCACGGTGTTCTTATTTCAATTTCCAGGAGTGTATACTACGCTAAACAGGTTCATTGCGATGTAGCTTGTTGTAGCAATGCAAAGGCGAAAATTGATGTACAGTCCAGACTGCTGTGGAGAGTTGGTTCAAAGGTGTCTTCGGACTGTAAATGAAAGCAGTAACAACATACATTCATATTCTCTATTCGTAATAGTTTGAGTTGTAAGTATGTAATGTGCCAAGATTTTGCCACCACACATTTAATATTATTGTTGACTTTATATACTGAAGCGCTAAAGAATTTGGTATACGCATGCGTATTTAAATACAGAGATACGTAAACATTCAGAATACAGCTCTGCAATTTGCAACGCCTATACGAGACAGCTAGTGTCTGGCGCAGTTGTTATATCGGCTACCGCTGCTATAATGGCAGGCTGTCAAGATTTAAGTGGGTTTGAAAGTGGTGTTATAGTCGCCACACGAGCTATGGGACACAGCATCACCGAGGTAGCGATGAAGTGGGGATTTTTCCCGTACCACAATTTCACGGGCGTGCTGTGATTATTTTGGATCAGGTAAAACATCAAATCTCCGACATCGCTGCTGCCGGAAAAAGATCTTACAAGAATGGGACCAACAACGAGTGACGTGACAGAAGTGCAAGTTTTGAGCAAATTGCTCCATATGTCAGTGATGGCCCATCATCAAGTGTCAGGGTGCGAACCATTCAACGAAACATCATGGATATGGACTTTCGAAGCCGAAGGCCCGCTGGTGTACCCTTCATTACTACACGACACAAAGCTTTACGCCTCGCAGAGGCCCCTCAACAGCGACGTTGGACTGTTAATGACTGGACAAATGTTGCCACACAGGACGAGTCTTTGATCATCTGCATCCATTCATGTCCAGTGTGCTTTGCGAGGGACTTGGGAAATTCTAACAGGACAATGCAACACCCCACACTTCCAAAATTGCTACAGAGTGGCTCCAGCAACACTCCTCTGAGTTTGAACACTTCCGCAGTTCCACCAAATTCCCCAGACATGAACATTACTGAGCACGGATGGAATGCCTTACAACGTGCTGTTCAGATCTCCACCCCCTCTTGGAGGGGACTGGATGGGGGTGAGCAAACCAAAATCCTTACTCTCGCTCTGTCTTGCAATTAGGTAACTCCAGCCCTAGGAGATGCATATTGCTTCAATTGCTTATGCATAAAATTGCAGGCACTCCATGTGCGTTATCTGCACAGCGGCCAACGTCCCAGTCTGCACGTAATTGGTGAAGTAAGTCATATGCGGACTCCTTTTCGTTGCGTAGGCAAATACTAACATCAAATTTGTTGATTCCCTTTACTTGTCCACTGCACGATAACAACGGTGAAGCCACTGATGACAGTACCACTATAGCAGAGTTATTAAACACGCTTTTCCCGAACTTCACCAAAGAAGACGAAGTAAATATTTCAGAATTCCAGTCAAGAACAACTTCCAAGATAAGAAACATAGAACTAGATATCCTCGTTGCTGCTTAAATCACTCAATAAAGGTAAGGTCTCCGGTTCAAATTGTATACCAGTTAGGTTCCTCTCATAGTATGCTGATGAAATAGCCCCATATTTAGCAAATATATACAACCACTCGCTCACAGAAAGATCCGTACCTAAAGACTGGAAAATTGCTCAAGTCACACCAATGCCCATAAAGGGAAGTAGTAGTAATCCGCGAAATTACAGGCCTGTATCACTAACGTCGATTTGCAGTACGGTTTTAGAAAATATACTGTATTCAAACATTATGAAGTACCTCGAAGAAAAGGATTTATTGGCATATAGTCAGCACGGGTTTAGAAAATATCGTTCCGGTGAAACACAACTAGCTCTTTATACTCATAAAGTAATAAGTGCTATAGACAGGGGATGTCAAATTGATTCCATTTTTTTTTATTTCGAGAAGACTTTCGACTCCGTTCCTCACAAGCGTCTTCTAACCAAACTGCGTGCCTACGGAGTATCGCCTCCGTTGTGCGACTGGATTCGTGATTTCCTGTCAGAAGGGTCATAGTTCGTAGTAACAGGCAGAAAGTCATCGAGTAAAACAGGAGTAATATCCGGCGTTCCCCAAGGAAGTGTTATAGGCCCTTTATTGTTCCTGATCTATATTAACAACATAGGAGACAATCTGAGTAGCCGTCTCAGATTGTTTACAGATGATTTTGTCATTTACCGTCTTTTAAAGTCATCAGATGATCGAAACGACTTGGAAAATGATTCAGGTAAGGTATGTGTATGGTGCTAAAAGTGGCAATTGGCCGTAAATAAAAGTGTGAAGTTATCCACATGAGTACTAAAAGAAACTAGGTAAATTTCGATTACGCAATAAGTCACACAAATGTGAAGGCTGTAAATTCAGGTAAATACTTAGGGATTACAATTACAATTACAAACAACCTGAACAATATTTTGGGTAGAGGAAACCAAAGACTACGGTTCATTGGCAGAACACTTAGAAGGTGCCATCGGTCTACTAAAGAGAGTGCTTACACCACGCTTGTCCGCCCTATTCTGGAGTATTGCTGTGCGATGTGGGATCCGCATCAGGTGGGACTGACGGATATCGAAAAAGTACAAAGAACGGCAGTTTGTTTTCTATTATCGCGAAATACAGGAGATAGTGTCACAGACATGATACGTGAATTGGAGTGACAATCATTAAAACAATACAGGAGATAGTGTCACAGACATGATACGTGAATTGGAGTGACAATCATTAAAACAAAGGCGTTTTTTGTTGCAACGGGATCTTCTCATGAAATTGCAATCAGCAGTTTTCTCCTCCGATTGCGAAAACATTCTGTTGCCACCCACCTACGTAGGGAGAAATAATCATCACGATAAAATAAGAGAAATCAGGGCTCGAACAGAAAAATCTGAGTGTTCGTTTTTCCCGCGTTCCGTTCGAGAGTGGAAGGGTAGAGAGAGACAGCTTGAAGGTGGTTCATTGAACCCTCTGCCAGGCACTTTATTGCTAATAGTAGAGTAATCACGTAGATGTAGATGTAAGTGAAAGTAGAGGATTCTCGCCACTAATCAGAAACTTTGTCAAATGCACCGCTTCCTTGTTGGAAATATGGACATGGATGACAGAGAGAAGGTCGACAATATAACCTTTCAACAGGCCACAACGTCGAGCGATAGTACGACTATTGTTCAGATGAGAAAGTTTGATAAACTGCATCAGAAAACTACCGAGAAAGGACTGATGCTGGACACTGGACGGACGGTGGTTAACTTTTCCAGCCACATCTTAAGCGATGTAGCCACACAGTTTCACGCTAAATGGATGAATTTCGCACGCGCACCAAAACGAGTTCCAAAAGAAGATATCATCTAATCTGTCGAGGCTTCGATTTGTCATCTACCACAAGTTGCGTAGGAGAAGATTTGACAAGAATCGGTACAGGTCCCGACTCACCTAAAGCCTTCGAAACAAAACTTCACCAAGGAAGAACGTCGTGCTATCGCGGAACTGAAGAACAACTGCGATTTAGAAATAACAGGAGCAGACAAATGAAATGCGATCGTTGCGTTGGACAAGGAAGTTTATAGCAAACGAATGGAGGACCTTCTGAGTGAGCCAATTTATAAGAAGCTTAAGGGAGATCTGACGGCCAAGATAGTGAAATCGACGCAAACAATGCTAAAGCAGACTAGAATGAATTCTGACACGGCCAAGAGACTCATCCCACAAGTTCCACAGGCAGTTAAGTGTATATGGCTTACTGAAAGTCCACAAAGAGGCCTTTTCTTTACTAACGATTGTGAGTACCAATAATTCGCCGACGTACAGTCTAGCAAAGGAACTGGCTTTAAAGCTCCGACATTTGGTGAGCCACAGAAATTCGTACGTCAAGGGATCCACCCATTTGTAGACCTCTGAAAAGAAAAGTGTATCTCGTCCACAGACTTGATGGTTAGCTTAGACGTGAAGGCCTTATTCACTAATAAACCAACACAAGACACCATGAACATCTTAGAGGAACGCACTGTTTAACGACCACCTATTTTGGGTGGATAGGGGAATTCTATGAACAGACAGATGGTGTAGCCATTGGCTCCCCTCTCTCGCGTACTGCAGCAGACATTTTCATGGAAGCATATGAAGAAACAGCGCCCCAGTCCGCACCATTACGTCCAGACTTTTGGCTCCGATATGTTGGTGATATCTTCGTTAACTGGCCACATAGTGAGGAAGAGCTACGAAATTTCCACCAACACCTCAACCAGTAGCACAGCTGAATGCAATACACTATGAGGATAGAAAATAATGGAGTACTGTCTTTCCTCGACGTGGAACTTTAGAGAATGCCTGATGGTAAACTAGGCCATAGAGTGTATAGGAAGCCAACCATTACTGACAGGTACCTACGTGCCTCCTTTCATCTTCAGCCTATGCAGAAGAAAGCCGCCCTGCACACTTTAACCAAGAGGGCTCACAGGTTCGCAAGCAAGGAACATCTAACGGGTCAATTATAAAATCTCAAGTCCATTTTTGGTGCCAATGATTATGGGATGAAACTAATAGAGAACACTATGGCGACAAAGAATGAAGCCAATAGAGGACAGCAGAAGGAAGCACGAAACGTAGCTCAACTGCCATATATTCAAGGTGTCACTGAATAGGTGGACAAAATTCTCCTCTGAGCCGGCATCAAGCCGATTTTATGAAGCAGCAACAGAATAAAACATGTTCTTCGCCCGCTGAAAGATCCAGTTGACAAACTAAATACTGCTGGAGTTTACGTATCAGGTGCGAATGTGGATTAGTGTGTGTAGGTGAGACGGGGCGACCCATCAGCATATGGAAAGCTGAACACGAGAGATATATCAGACTAAGGCAACACACCAAGTCAGCTCGGTGGCGGAGCACCAGGATGAGTGCGGCAAACAGATTGATTTTTGTGAAGGTCTCATACTGGCGAAACAGCCTCTTACTTTCAGGAGGGAGATTAGAGAGGCGATAGAAAAAGCTAAGCTACGCCCCAACATGACGAGAGGTGACGGGTATCGACTTTCGACGTCCTCCTGCCAGCGATTACAGCGTTACGGGACGGCAGCTCACATTAAGCAATAACACAAGCGCGCGGGAGACTGCAGATACATGGAGTACTGGCGCGCCACAGTCAGCTGGTGCTAGAAAGCAACCAAACAACGCCACGTCACAACTACTGCCTGGTTTTCCATTCGCCGATTTACACCAATTAGAAACAGTAATGCAAACACCAATCAAAACGTCAGGTTTCCTTCAATGAAAACACCGATAAAGAACTTCTAATATCCCTCCATTTCATCCTTACCAGCGTGTTACAACTGGATAACAGCCACGTCTGCAGGTATATGAAAACCAAAGTTTTCTCATTCATCGGTAAACAAAAATACCCTGATGAAGGTCACTTCTAACAGTGAACGAAACGTCGGTAGTTTTAAATATTGACAATACGGTCACAAATACAGAAATTTTTTATTGAATGTGACAATGGCCACGGAAGATTACGTTTATATACATCAAAACAACGTTCTGTGCTATTAAAAGCAAGAGTGGTAACATTAAGAATGCACCGGAAATTTTACTGATAAATGCTGAGGAAGGTGCAGGTATGAGGAAAGCGTACACTGAAGACCTCTGTGAGAAGGAAGATTTTTCTGATATTATAGAAGAAGAGACAGGAGTAGTTTTAGAGGATTTAGGGTGTCCAATGTTAGAATCAAAATCAAAAAGAGCTTTAGAGGACCAAGGAACAAAGAACGCAGACGGGATAGAAAACATTCCGTAAGCATTCCTAACATCGCGTCAACAAAATGTCTATTCACTTTGGTGTGTAGAATGTGTGAGTGTGACGAAACACCATCCGCCTTTCGGAAAAATGTCATCGAAACAATTCCTAAGACTGAAAGAGCGGGAAAATCCGAGAATAATAGCAAAATCAGCTTAACTGCTTATGTATCCAAGTTGGTTCAAATAGTTCAAATGGCTCTGAGCACTATGGTACTTAACTTCTGAGGCCATCAGTCCCCTAGAACTTAGAACTACTTAAACCTAACTAACCTAAGGACATCACACACATCAATGCCCGAGGCAGGATTAGAACCTGCGACCGTAGCGGTCGCGCGGTCCCAGACTGTAGCGCCTAGAACCGCTAGGCCACTCTGGCCGGCATCCTAGTTGGTGAGAAAAATAATATACAGAAGAATGTGAAAAAAAATAAGACTGTGTTAGATGAGGAGCAGTTTGGATTCAGGAAAGTAAAGGCACCAGAGAGGCAATACCGAGAGGCAATTATGACGTTGCGGTTGGGAATGGAAGATAAATCAACACACGTTCATAGGATCTGCCGACGTGGAAAAAGCGTGAGACAATGTCAAATGGTGCAAGATGTTCGGGTTTCTGAAGAAAACAAGGGTGAGCTATAGGGAGGGACAGGTAATATACAACATGTACTAGAGTGAAGGTTGAATAATAACAGTGGAAGACCAAGAACGATGAGTTCGTATTCAGTCTATGTATAGAAGAAACAATGATGGAAATAAATGAAAAATTCAGGAGTGGAATTAAAATTCAATGTGAAAGGATATCAATGATGATGCGCTGATAACATTGCTGTACTCAGTGAAAGTGGTGGAGATTTACAGGATATCTTGAATGGGATGAACAGTCTAATCAGTCCAGAATATGGATTGAGAGTAAATCGAAGAAAGACGGAATTTATGAGAATTAGCAGAAATGAGAACAACGAGAAACGTAATATCGTAACTGGTGATCGCGAAGTAGATGAATTTTAGAGATTCTGCTACCTAGGAAGCAAAATAACCCGTGACGGACTGAGCAAGGAGGGCATAAAAAGCAGGCACATTCCCGATGAAGAGAAGTCTGTTAGTATCAAACATTGGCCTTAATATGAGGAACAAATTTCAGAGAATTGTTGTTATAGCACAGCATTGTGTGTTAATGGATCATAGACTGTGGGGAAACCGCAAATAGACTCGAAGCATTTGAGATGGAGCGCTAAAGAAGAATGTTGAAAATTTGGTGGACTGATAAGGTACGCAATGAGGAGGTTCTCCGCAGAATCGGCGAGGAAAGGAATGAATGGAAACCACTGAAGATGAAAAAAAAGGACAGGGGAACAGGAAATCTTTTAAAACATTAGGGAATAATTTCCATGGTACTGCAGGGAGCTATAGGGGGCTATAGGGGGGGGGGGGGCGGGGGGTGCAAAAGGTGAAAATGGTTCAAATGGCTCTGAACATTGTGTGACTCGACGTCTGAGGTCATCAGTCCCCTAGAACGTAGAACTACTTAAAAGTAACTAACCGAAGGGCATCACACACATCCATGCCCAAGGCAGGATTCGAACCAGCGACCGTAAAAACTGCAGAGGCGGGAAGAGATTAAAATACATCTAGCAACTAATTGAGGACGTAGGTTACAGGTGCTACTTTGAGATGAAGAGGATGGCACTGTTCCCATCCAACTGCCGAACACTACTTGTGGGTAGCATGGGGGCTATGTAAATAGGGTGTTTAGGTTTTTATGTTGGTAACGCCATGTAGCGCTCTGTATGAAAATCACTGGCTGTGCTGTGTGCAGTCTGTAGATGGTTGGCATTGTTAGAATATTCGCTATTGTAGTGTCGGGCAGTGGGATTGGAACAGCGCGTAGCGTTGCGCAGTTGGAAGTGAGCCGCCAGCAATGGTGGACGTGGAGAGAGAGATGCCATAGTTTTGAGAGGTTGCTATAAGCTGACGACCTGGAAGTGTGTCCGCCAGAAAAAGGAAATTTGTAAAGATGGAGGTCATGAACTTTTGAACACTCAATAGTTATAGGTAAATAAAATTTTTTTTCTCTATCAAAATCTTTCATTTGTTAACTAAGCCTATCAGTAGTTAGTGCTTTCAGTAGTTTGAATCTTTTATTTAGCTGTCAGTATTGATGCTCACTGCATTGCAGTAGTTCGAGTAACGAAGATTTTTGTGAGGTAAGTGATTCATGAAACGTATAGGTTATTGTTAGTCAGGGCCACTGTTTTGTAGGGATTATTAGAAGTCAGATTGCGTTGCGCTAAAAGAAATATTGTGTGTCAGTTTAGTGATGATCAGAATAAGTATAGAGACAATTGTCTTAATACGTTCAGTTTTGCTCAGCTGTTTGAGAATCAAATAATGTAAAAGGTTTACTAGCACAGTCATTCGTAATTTTTCAAATGAGACCTTTCACATTTTTCCGAAAATTATATGTTTGACTGCCCTACTCATCCACATTAACTTACATATTTCCACATTTAGAGCTACCTGCCATTCATCACACCAACTGGAAATTTGGTCTAAGCCGTCTTTTATCTGCCTACATTCATTCAACTTCGACGACTCACCGTACATCAGTCAACATCTGCATACAACTACAGACTGCTGCCTACCCTGTCCACCAAAATGTTTATGTATATAGAGAACAGTAGCGGCCCCATCACACTTCCCTGCGGCAATCCTGACGAAATCCTTTTCACTGATGAACACTCGCCGTTGAAGACAACATACTGGGTTCTATTATTTAAGTTTACACGCTACTCTCGTACCTTCGTTAATAGCGTGCAATTGGGCACCGAGGGAAAACGCGCTCCGCAAATCTAGAAATATGGCATCTACCTGTTGCCTTTCACCCATATTTCGCAGTATATCATGTGAGAACAGGGCAAACTGAGTTTGGCACGAGCGATGATTTCAAAAATCATGCTGATTCGTGCACGTAAGCTTCTCGGTCTCATGAAAGTTTATTGTATTCGAACTGAGAATATGTTCACGGACTCTGCAGCAAACAAAAGTTAGAGGTATTGCTCTGTAACTTTGCTGGTCCGTTTTTTCATCTTACTTATATACTGGAGTCACCTGTACTTTTCTCCAGTCACTTAGGACTTTTCGCTGGGCGAAAGATACACGACAAATGCAAGCTAGGGAAGGGCCAATGCCGTAGAGTACTCTATGTGAAATTGAACTGGGATTCCATCCGGACCTGGTGATTAATTTGCTTTCAAATCCTTCCGTTGTTTCTCTACGCCAGGTAGGCTTATTACTATGTCGTCCATACGAGAGTCTGACTAATCGTCAAATGACGCTATGTGGGTACGGTTCTCCTGTGTGAACGATGTCTTTAACGTGAAATTTAAAACTTGGTCTTTCGTTTTGCTACCACACCAAACTTGTCAACAATGGACTGAACAGACGCCTTAGACCCGCTAAGCGGTTCTACGTAAGACCAGAGTTTTCACTGGTTCTCTGCAGTCCTTTCGCTAAGATGTGAGGGTGTTAGTTGTTGTATGCCTCGTGCATAGGTTTTATCATAGACTCACTAATCCCTACAAACCTTCTTGTCTGATTTATTAACTTTCGTATTCATAGACACTAAATGACATCATGATCGCTAATCCCCCTTTCTGCACTGACAATGTCGACGAGGTCCGGCCTATTTGTAGCAACAACATCTAAGATATTTTCATTGAGTGTGGACTGTCAAGATAGGTGCTCAAGTCAGATTTCAAAAAGGGTGTTCATATGAATTTCGCATGTCTGTCTCTCTGTACCTCCTCAATGATTCCATTGACATCCTATTCTTTACTCTGTAGGTTGTTTATTTCGTTTTGCATTAGTGCGGTATAGAAATGAAACTGTTCGGTACATGGAGGTATATTAAAGTGAGATCCCCTACAGTCCCATGCTTTACGTTTGAAGCCGGCGTCACCATGTTAGATTTCCGAAACATAAGTAGACTAGCGTTGATGATTGCTTCTTGTTCTTCATTTCTGTCGTGTGCTCGCAACAGTGCAGTGTTTTAAACAGAAAATGTTACAGTGCTTTTGCAAACAACACATCGTCACTAAGGCATTTTCAGAAGTCTTACATAACATGTGAACCAATAATACGACAAATTTTGCCTCATTAACGTAACATTATTTTAGTTATGTGTTTAGAGCAACCGAGAAGTATAGTATATGATGGAAAAGTCTGTTTTTGTGAAACACCACTTTCTTTAATACGGAATGTGGAAACCAATTTTCGGTCTATATCCTCTTCCGAAAATTTTCTGAAAATGTTTTGTTTTTTATGCTCGATTTTCAGGCATTTTTACTCACATCGTTCATATCGATCGATTTTAGAATTGGGCTGATTATATCGACTATCATTGTGGCAAGTATCTAGCTCTTCAAATCGTTTTTACACTACAGAAATTCAAACTTGCACTTAGGTGATTTAGGAGCGCCGTTCCAGCGTTTCTATAAATTGCTTTGCTCTTTTCACAACGACAGTGGCCAATACGTTAATTCACATATTTTGTTATAGAGGAAGCTTGCTTATCAGGCTTTCCTTAAAGAAATTTTTGTATCTCATCCATAATGCCATGCACGCCGCTAGACATGAATTTGTTCAGCTGTATGAGTTGATGAGTCGTTTCTGTTTGCCCTTAATGAGGGTATGGAATCTGTTGTGCTCATTTCCTATTCTTTTCACTATATAATTTACTGTGCTTATTTCTTTCTGTGCTTCAGTCTTACTCCGTGCTCATACAGATTTGCACCGTGAGCATACGAATCTGTTCTTTTGGAAAATAATATATTGTCTTAACATTTCCACAATGCAAGTTTGTTCTTGGCTCATAAAAGGAAGAGTACCTACATTTGACTAATTTGGGTAACATTTAGTCATTCTTTCTGGGGCAGTCCACACAGATATGCTACCACGAGTAACTTCACGTTTGCAAGGTGATGAATCCTCATTACTTGACCTAGACACACTATGACTACATAAATCCATGTTGAAGTTAGTGTAATGTTGATATCACAAAAAGTTAAAAGTAATCAGTTAACTATGTATATCACGTTTATGTAGGTTGCAATTAAATGCGATTAAACCCCAGTAAAAAAACTGGTGGAGATAATTTATGGAGTTAGAAAACTTTAGGGAAACACTGTTAAGGGGTACACTAGTAAGAGAAGTTCCCTTTCCCCCCTCTTAGGAAGTATGCGCCTTCTCTTTTCCCACCAGTAAGAGTCAAAAAATTCAGTATCCTCCGTTTGTAGGACAGAAAATTCAATTCCGGGGTGCACATACAAATTCTTGGAATTATTTCTTGCCGCTTGCAGCAGAGAACTAGGGTCAGCATTGTGGCAAAATCGGAATGGACATCAACCAGTGCTCAGTTGCAGAGGGAACTCTCAGCACCTAGTACCTGATTTTACGATCATTTTACAAAGGAGCCGTAACAAGAAATATTCATTTTTAGCCATTCCACATCGACCAAGTACGGACGGAAAGTGCGAAGGCAAGGGGGGTGGGCAATAACTGAAACACCACGGCACGGACAAGTCCTCTGGTACCACTGGATAAAACAAACACACCACCAACCACAATGATGTTGTTTCCAGCTTTACGTACAATCGCTTTTAGAGCCTCAGTCTCAGTGTCTCGTCATCTCGTCTCTACCTCTGATTCCCGTGGGATGACAGTCTCGCTAGTTACAGAATAACCTGACTGGCGAAACGTGATGTGATCCTGATGCCAAAAAATGACTTCGGCTCTCAGAATACAGCCAGCTGGCTGTAGTAGGCTTTAGCCCCTGTAAGCTGCCACTGCTTCCTGGACACAGCCGTGATCGAAGATGATGTGGACGAGTCTTGGCTTTCATATGCTGAAGCGCCATACCAACTGATTCCAAACTGCCGCCTGCAGCCTGTTGGATGTAACCCTGGAGAAAAGACTCCCTGGCTGTACATGCGTAGGCCGTTCAATAAGTAGCGCAACGCATTTTTTTCAGAAAAAAAACTATTTTTCGACATGATCCTCGTTCAATGTGACGGCCTTACGCCACCTTACTGGGAGGATCTATACTCCTGCGTGGCATCACTCAACCGGTCGACGTCGGAGCCAGTGTCTTCCTGCATCAGTAAGCTCCCCATCATCCACTTGCTGTTTGACAATCTTGACAATCGGACTAAACTATTAATTGGGTCGTTTTACTGACACCCCTCCCCCGACTCAGAAGATGTAGTTGCTGAACAGTTCAAAGAAAACTTGAGCCTCATTTCAAGCAGCTACCCGACTCATACAATTATAGTCGGTGGTGACTTCAATCTACCCTCAATACGCTGGAAAAATCATAAATTTAAAGCTGGCGGCAAGCATAAAACGTCATCCAAATTTATACTGAATGCTTTCTCAGAAAACTATTTTGAACAATTAGTTCATAAGTCCACTCGAAGCGTAAATGGTTGGGGAGGCATATTTGACCTCTTAGCAACAAATAATCCTTGACAAATAGTGAGTATCGTGACTAATACAGGGATTAGCGACCACAAGGTAGCAGCTGATAGGCTGAATATCGTAACTCCTACAACCATAAAAAAACAGCAAAGTATATCTATTTAAAAAAGCAGATGAAAATGCTCTTAGCCTTTTCAGGAGACAGTCTGCTCTCCTTCAGATCTGATCACGTAATCATAGAAAAGTTGTGGAACGGTTTCTATGAAATAGTATCGACAGCAATTGAGAGATATATACCACATAAATAAATAAGTGATGGTTCTGATCACTGATGGTACACAAAACGGGTCAGACAGCTGTTGCAGAAGCAGTGAAATAAGAATGCCAGATTTAAAAGAACTCAAAATCTCCGAGACTGGCAAAGTTTTGCTGAAGTTCGAAAGATATAGCGTTCTTCCATACGAGATTTTCAATAATTTCGACAACGAAACTCTGTCTCGAAATGTGACAGAAAACCAAAAGAGATTCTGGTCATACGTAAAGTACACCAGTGGCAAGATATAATCAATACCTTAACTGTTCGATAACAACGGCGAAGTCATTAGTGACAGTGCCACTAAAGCAGACTTATTAAACACGGTTTTCCGAAACTTCTTCTCCAAAGAATACGAAGTAAATATTTCTCAGTTCCAATCAAGAACAACTGCCAAGATGAGAAACATAGGAGCAGATATCCTCGGAGTAACAAATCGGAGTAACAAATCGGCTTAAATCACTTAATAAAACCATGGTTTCTGGTCCAAAATTGATACCAGTCAGGTTCCTCTCAGGTTATGTTGATACAATAGCTCCATATTTAGCAACTATATACAACTGCTCGCTCACATAAAGATCCGTCTTGTAAAGTCATCAGATGACCAAAACGAATTGCAAAATGATTTAGATTAAGATATCTGTATGGTTCGAAAAGTGGCAATTGACCATGAATAAAGAAAGTTTGAGGTTATTCACCAGAGTACTAAAATAAATCCTCTAAATTTCGATTACTCAATAAGGTACACAAATCTGAAGGCTGTAAATTCAACTACATACTAAGGGATTACAATTACAAATACCCTAAATAGGAACATAGATAATGGTGTGGGTACAGCCACCCAAAGACTGCTATTCATTGGCAGAACACTTAGAAGGTGCATACATGTCTACTAAAGAGACTGCTTACACCACGCTTGTCCGTCCTATTCTCGAGTATTGCTGAGCGGTGTGGGATCCGCGTGAGATGGGACTGACGGATGACATCGAAAAAGTACAAAGAAGGACAGCGCGTTTCGTACTATCGCGGAGTAGGGGAGATTATACCACAGACCTGACACGTGAATTGGAGAGGCAATCATTAAAACAAAGGCGTTTTTGGTTGCTACCGGACTTACTCATGAAATTTCTATCTTCAGTTTTCTTCTCCGATTGCGAAAACAATCCGTTGGCATCCACATACATAGGAAGAAATGATCATCATGATAAAATAAGAGAAATCACGGCTGGCACAGAAAAAATTTAGTGCTCGTTTTGCCCACATGCCATTCGAGAGTGGAACGGTAGAGAGACAGCATGAAGGTGGTTCATTGAACCCTCTGCCAGGGACTTTATTGTGAGTAGCAGAAGAATCACGTATAAGTAGCTGTAGAAGAAGAGTGCAACCTATATTGGCCAAACAGATGGAAGTTAGATGGTGTGAGATCTGGGGTCTAGGGTGAATGCAAAACACTCCAAAGATGTTTTGTGAGTTTCTCTCGGGTTTGCAGACTGGTTTTAGGCCTTGGTTTATCATGGAGAAACAGAAGACTATTAGCATTTTTGTGGTGAGAAACACACCGAAGTCGTTTCTTCAAATTCTTTAGGGTGTAGGCGGGCGACCGGCGAGGGGAAGATCGGATGGGTTTGCACTACGTTGTTGCAATGACGGCAGACGCTTCGCCCAGCGCTGTTGGTCATTGCCAAGTCTCTGTAGGTATTCTGCAAGCGCCTCTCAATATCTGCGATGCTCTGCTGTTCCGCCAAAATAAGCTCAAATACAGATCTCTGCTTGGAATGTAGCGCTGTTACAGATACTATTTCGAACACTACATATAGCGCCACAATCTATAGTTACTTCATGAAACTATAGGGGCCGAAGAGGGAGTACTATGTGAAGTCCCACAACATATTTCGCATTTTTCAGCTGAAACTGCCCAAGAAAAAGAAATCTGCTGCAGTACTTACTGGAAGCCCTTCGTAGCAATGCCATCGAGGCTGTGCGCTGTTCGTCGAACTGGGTCCGAGCTTTCGGCTTCACGATACCCTGCATCTGTGACATGCTGCCGGCAGCCACCAAAGTGTACGTCCCTCTTCGAGAGCCCTGAGCTGGAAACAGCACTAGGTCAACGTGGGGCGTCATGGCGAGCAGTGCCCTCCGCAGCCGCCTCCGCCAGCTTTTTACGCGTCTGTGCTCCGACCCGCAGCTGCGATCTCACATCTCGCTGAAAATACGTCCGCATTTATTCGCGGCATGCGCTCTTCGGCGCCTGGCCGCTGATCAGTCTCAATTACAGGCGGCTGCGACAGGGGTGGGGCGGAGGGGGGAAAGGGGGGGGGGGGGGCAAACTCCCCGGGGCTAAAGCCTCACGGAGGCCCAAGTCTCACAAGAGTTCATATTCCCCAGGGTGCTGAGTTGGTTTATATCGGACTTCTGCTGTAAAATAAATTTCTTGTCACATAATCAGTAAGTAAACTTTACCCCAGCAATAGCATAGCCAATGCTTTCCACTTCATTTCTTCACTTCTGTGGTTCTTACAGCTCAAAGGCATATAATTCAATTTCGTATTTATCTTGAACGACAATTCTTTTCTTTAGAGATGGTACGCTAAGGCCACCGTTGTGATGTAGACTGAATAGGGTTTGTCATAAGACCTAGCAAAATATTTCCCTAACTAAAGTATATGGGAACGTCGTAATAAAATGACACGACTGCCAACGACATTGAAAAGATTTGAGCCGTAGTTGTGTCCGGCTCTTCGAAAAGCGCGCCAGGCGGAGTGCTTTCGCTTCGCGCCTAGTGGCGCTTTCGGTTGGACGCGCTGTTTGGATCGCTACCGCCCTCTGGCGGGAAGTGGAGCAAGTGTACGGTCGTGTGACGATCGAGGAGTACGTACTGGGCGTTGACTGAGAGAGTTGGTGGCTGTTGCGGGGCCCTTCTGTTGAGGTCATCAGCTGCTCGCCACTTGCTTTGCCCGACCTCTTGGCTGGCAGGGGCTGAGTCTGCCTTACCCGCATGTACGTGGCTTATGAAGCTTAGAAGCCGTGGTGCTGGAAATTTGCGCGTGGGACCGAATGTCTTCTTATCGGCCGTTGAAACCACTGGTACCGGTTGGCTCTGAGGAGCATTGGGTGATTTAGGGTTGGTGTCGCGGGTCTCTGTGGTTCGGAGTCTGTGCAGGCACCGCCCTTGATACATCTTCTTGTTTTGAGTAACTCGGGGAGCTGGTGGCTTCTAATGGAAGTTTTGGGGCTGATGTGCTGTGGCCCTGTAGACCACCAATAACTATTCCGCCTGTTGTGATTTGGGCCTCTTCACAAGTGTCACTCCCTCATCGAGATAAGGAATTTTATTTTTTGGGGGGGGGGGGGGGGGGGGGAACTGCCTTTAGTGTGAAGGTTTGTGTGCTGGCTTATTCACATTTATCTTGTAACAAATGACAGGTGTAATATAAGTTATTTAACTGGCAAGAGACAATTATTTTAACTTTAGTACAAACTAGCTACTGAAATTTCTGTTTTAAGTGTTGTCGTACATATATATATATATATATATATATATATATATATATATATATATATGTGTGTGTGTGTGTGTGTGTGTGTGTCAAATTTCAATCTTATTATTGGGAAATTGTTAACGTCATACCTTGCAAATTTCCTTCTTGCAAAGAAAATTTGTCGACTATTGGAAATGGTTTTCTTAAAAAAAAATGCCCGACCTAAAAATTTATTATTGACAAAGTCTTTTAAAATGAAGAAGGTATCTTTACCAGTGTCTTCTATTTCACCAGCAGCTTCTGGCCCCTACTTCCACGATACCGTTATGGAATAACATGTGTACTTGAGTTGTTGTTTGTGAACCGCCCTAAATGATGGTTCTAGATTCTCTGTTTCAATCTCAAATAACATATTTCTATGTGTATATAGTTGTCCTCGAAGATTTTAAAATTGATGAAACGAAATGATGTGAGGAGATACATAGACTGTTCTAATGGTAGGAAGTAAAGAGGTAGTGTTCTCCTTTTGTTTGTCAGTAGAGTAGGCAACGCACATGAGAACCCTCATGTTACTTGATGTGCCATTACTTCTTGTTCAAAGGAGCTTGACCTTCAGAGGTTCACAAAACTGGAGATTCAAGTGATGGTATTTCCTCGGAATATTGAAGCTCTTGAGTCACTAAACTCCAATTTTTAGAAAACATATTAGCAAGGAAGTACATTATGCGTCCCTTAATGGTATGGATTTATTTTTAAAACAAGCTAGAAGCGCTATATTCAAACAGAGAGTTATTGTCGATCCAACTCCTGATACAAAACAGGTTCAAAATGCAATATTCATACCCCCAATAGTTTTACTTAAGTAAGGAAACTGATAAACAAGGAATAAATGAAAAGCTTGGTAACTAATAAATTTTAATGAGAAAACGGGGAGTGCTATTGCACATTTAATTCGATCAATGCTTGCGAAACACTCAGCTTCTCTCAGTGAACGCCGCAGATAGAATTACGTTAACTAAAGTAGTACGAGAAACTCTTGTAAAGGAGCTCGGACACATTTTCTTCTGCTCAAAATTTTAGCGGTATGCTTTTCATACCATTAACGTATGTGAAGTACACGCAGCTGACAATTTCCTTGAAGTAGGTGTTTTTTTTTTTTCGGAGTGATTCCCTACAACTTGTACAGTTGCAGTCCACAACGATGGAAAATTCTGAACCATTGTTTTGGAAGTTCTCTATATTTCATGTCTGACACCCAGTGGAGCGCTCGGACTGACGCTGTAAGCCCAATTTCGGCTCTCTTGGATGAGATTTCCATAGCCGTTAAAACTCACAGTAAGTTAAATTAGTCAGCTGAAACATGTTCTGAGAGAGGAACTTTTTATTATTATTATTATTATTATGGTAGATCTTTCGAGCGTTTAACCGTGGAGTCAGTTTGGACGTAGTTTTTGGTACCAGTTGACTATAGAATTAAATTACTACAAGCTCGAAAATACTTTCATTAATGTTGAGATGAGACACCTTGAGAGCTTAATTAAATAGTTGAAACATACCCGGAAAAGATGCAACACCATTCTCCCTGAATCGAACTTTGTTGACAGTGTAATTAATACCGATCTTGTATTTCCTAGGATGCACACTAAGAAGGGGACGTCATTCATGAAGAGAGCTGGGAGAAGTGAGAGAGGTAAATTCAGAAGATCTGTTGAAGGTACATGTTTTATGTCACCACTAACAATTTAGCGTCTAACTTGAAAACTTGATGAGAAACAGAAATATTATATGTTGATTAATCTGGTTTCTGCCAATATTTCCTGCACTTCATATTCCAACTGCATTACTGGCAGTCTTCTTCACGTGCTGTCCGATACTGATTCCAGTGTGGAACGAGTCCGGTATTTATGCCAACGTTGTGGTAGGCGTTCCGTCTGCGTTCCGCGCCGCGTCTGGAGCTCTGTCCGTGGTGTGCACCGACCAATACCAACGGCTGTAGCGTTTTCTTCTAGCCGCGGCAGTTCCGAACGCTGTGCGCGCACTTTGGGGCTTTCATCCGTTGTCTATATAGCTGAATTAAGTTCCGAATGGTGTCCAAGCCGTGCTAGACGTTTTGACTTCCGACTTTCGTCATCTGAGTCCTTCTTTGAATTGAGACGTTCTGTTACCGTTGTGTGCTGTGTTGGGCGTTCCGTCCGAAGTTGTTACCCCCCAGGAGCGTCTGCGGTGTCATTTTCAGACTGATTGTGTTCAAATTGTCTCTCGAGACTCGAAAGAATCACCTCAGATATTGTGTCTGTTGTCTGAGGTACCACTTCACGTATGTCGTTTGTTACAGGTACTGGGCTGTTATCTCTAATTCCATCTTTTTACTTGTGTCCTTTGGAGTCTGGATCTTGCTTACGTTGCGTCTTCAGAAGATCGAGTGCTGGGTTCCAAGCCGAGCTCAGGTGGAAACCGGTGTCCCGGTTAATGAGATTCTCCGCGACCTTAATCTCAATAGATTCTTTGGTGACGCTGTCCCAGTATCTCGATGGTTGTATAAATATCTTGGCATTATTATACTTCAAAGAATGATTGAGTTCTAAACAATGTTCGGCAATCGCAGACTCGGTTGCCTCTCTCAGTCTTGTGCGCCTTTGGTGCTCTTTGCACCTGATGTCAAAGGTACTGGTCGTCTGGCCGATGTATGCTATCCCATATGCACATGGTACGTGGTAAATGCCTCATTTCCGGAGACGCAGGTCATCCTTCACAGTCCCTAGCAGATCTTTAATTTTGGTGGGTGGATGGAATACGCTTTTATTGTTATGTCTGAGGCGAATTCTGCTGATTTTGGCAGGTATAGGCCCAACATAATGTAAGTGTGTAACCTTTCGCGTTTCTTCTTGTATCTCTTCAGGAACCTATGTTGGCGAAACAAGGCGCAGCGCCTTTTGAGCCTCTCGAGAAGAGTATCCATTTTGGTAGAACACAGATTGAGGATGTTCTATATCTGTCACCAAATTATCCGGATCTGACAGAATTCGTACCTAGTGAGCCTGTGTTCTGAGTACACCGTTTTTCTGTGCTGAGTGGTAGAAACTGCTGGATTGCAGGTACAAGTCGGTGTGAGTAGGTTTGCAGTAAACACCGTGACTAAAGGTACCATCTCCCTCCCCTTACCCAGTACTTCTAGGAAAGGGAGTAGTCCAACTTTCACCAGTCCCAAGGTGAATTTAATTTTAGGATAGCGTGAGATTAGGTGGTCCAAGGAAACGAGCTTTTCCCTCATGTGGGGCTATATGACAAAGGTGTCATCCACTTATCTGATAAAGCACTTCGGTAGATCTGGGGCCGATGTAAGTGCGTGCTCTTCAACTCTTTCCATAAAGAGATTGGTCAGCACCGGTGAGAGCCACCCCTTCCGGTTGCTCGTAGAATTGACCCCCATATAGGAAGAACGTCGAAGTCAGTACGTGCCTGAATAAATGCAGGAGAGCACCGTCGAACTTTTCTCCAATCAGCTCAAGTGAATCATTCAGAGGCACGCAGGTGAACAGGGAGACCAGGTCGAAACTGACCATAATATCAGAGTCCGAGATCTGCAGCCGCCTGAGGCGTTGTAGGGAATTCTTGTCCCCTACAGCTTCCTGTAGAACCATGGAAGTCAGTCCCTCATGTCTTAACAGTTGTCCTATCCTCCTGTCACTTCTACTTTCCCAAATATTCCTTTTCTCTCTGATTCTGCGCAGAACCTCCTCATTCTTTATCTTATCAGTCCACCTAATTTTCAACATTCGTCTTCTATTCTCTTCTGTTCCGGTTTTCCCACAGTCCATGTTTGACTACCTGTACTCCAGACGTACACTCTCAGAAATTTCTTCCTCAAATTGAGGCCGATATTTGATGTTAGTAGACTTCTCTTGGCCAGGAATGACCTTTTTCCCATTGCTTGTCTGCTTTTGATGTCCTCCTTGCTCCGCCCATCATTGGTTATTTTTCGGCCTAGGTAGTAGAATTCCTTAACTTCGTCTACTCCGTGACCATCAATCCTGATGTTAAGTTTCTCGCTGTTCTCATTTCTACTACTTCTCATTACCTTCGTCTTCCTTTGATTTATTCTTAATCCATACTCTGTACTCATTGGAATATTCATTCCGCTCAGCAGATCATGTAATTCTTCTTAACTTTGACTCAGGATAACAACATCATTAGCGAATCATATCGCTGATATCCTTTCACCTTGAATTTTAATTCCACTCCTGAACCTTTCTCTTATTTCCATCACTGCTTCCTCGATGTACAGATTGAACAGTAGGGGCGAAAGGCTACATACTTGTCTTCCACCCTTTTTAATCCGAGCACTTCGTTGTTGGTCATCCACTCTTGTTACTCCCTTTTGGCTGTTGTACATACTGAATATGACCCTTCTCTCCCTATAGCTTACCCGTAGTTTTCTCAGAATTCCGAACATCTTGCACCATTTTACATTGTCGAACGCTTTTTCCAGGTTGACAAATCCTATGAACGTGTGTTGATTTTTCTTTAGCCTTGCTTCCATTATTAGCCCTAACGTCAGAATTGCCTCTCTCATGATTTTACTTTTCCTAAAGCCAAACTGATCGTCACCTAGCGCATCCTCAATTTTCTTTTGCATTCTTCTGTACATCTTTCTTGTCAGCAACTTGGATGCATGAGCTGTCAAGCTGATTATGCGGTTATTCTCGCACTTTTTCCGTCTTCGGAATTGTGTGGATGATGCTTTTTCGAAAATCAGGTGGTATGTCACCAGACTCATACATTCTACATACCAACGTGAATAGTCGTTTTGTTGCCACTTTCCCAATGACTTTAGCAATTCTGATGGAATGTTATCTATTCCTTCTGCCTCATTTGGGCTTAAGTCCTCCAAAGCTCTTTTCAAGTCTGATTAACATCTATTCCATTAATTCATCCACAACAAATAACATTTCACTCTTCAGAAAATTTTTCAGTCCCCAAGATACAAAGCTTGCTGGAAGAGACACTTAGACGTTAGTCTTCCTAAGTCAGTGGCTATTAGAAAGCTGAATTTCGGTCCAGTTCGTCTCCCTCAAACAAATGTATAACTTTAAATAATACTTTTTTTTAAAAAGATCACCCTTGGATCCATTGTTTCTCGCCTTTTCCACTCGCAAGAAAATTTTTTATTATATCTAAGAAAGTCCCATTTCTAAATAGGTTATAACTATCTTGATGAAAAGAATTTATGAGACGTTTGATACAAATAACAGTATACATTCCATGTTGAAATTACATATCATTCATGAAAAACGTTGTGTACCTACGCTTAGCATCTGGATGAAACTTACAGCGTTGATGGCCACAGCAGCGTACTACTACAGCAATCGAACAATGTTATATCAGAGATAACAGTGCAGCATTCAGTCTTCTGCCAAGAATGGGCGTCATCTTTAAGTACAAGTGACAGCATCAATCTGTTCCATACCACGTTACTGAACGTGGAAATTTTTTTCACGAGTTACAAGTTTTTTGAGATTTATCACGCCTGAAATCTAACTAATTCCTCGTATTTTGAAACACCCTTTCTTGGCTTGACTTAAAACGATGGCTTTCCTACGTGTGTGCCCATAACTTTAATACAAAGCGTCGTCTACTGTGGTACCAGCTGCCTTTTATTAGCATCCAATAAAAATACCTGATTCATTAAGGTGTTTTATCAGTAATTCTATAAAAAAATGTGGGAGTTGAAGATGAGAGAATATATGCAAAGATGGTTCTTCAGAACAGAACCAGGAGCTCTCTGGGAATGAAAGTAAACGTAAATATTTCCTGTCTGAACTGGGTACCTCCGGTGTAATTGAATGGAAAGCCCGCAAAGATGAAAGAGAAACGAAGTATAAATTGAAGCCAGAGGGACGGAGCATTTTGAGTTGTTGTCTTAGTTGGTTTAATTGACGAGATCACTTCAAAGGAGTTGAGAAGAGACGCAGGTCAAAACTGCAGAATGAAACGAAATAAACTTATGTCATTGTTAGGTTTCTGCAGAAGGCACTTAAATCTATCATGAGTTGTTTTGTCAACTAATAGTTATACAACTATTACCTCTAATTGTGAATATAATATTTTTCTGTTCTCTGGACAAGGTGTATGTTAAAATATCCTGTAAACAGTGCTTATTTTCTAAGATTGTGGTATCTCTGTAGAGATATGTTTTTATCTTGTCATTAAGTAAACAGTCACATCTTGTATATGCTTACTTTCGTACAAATTTACTCTTTGTGAAACAACGTAGACCACGTTTAGGTTTTTGTTTTTGCCTGGTGAATTACTGCCTACCTCCTGTAAAATAGAATTACATTTGACAGGAAACGAATGACGGAGGAAGAGAATGAGAGTGATCAAACATGTGAATAAGTAATGAAATTTGGTTTTAACAAGACAGAAAATGTACGCAAAAAAGCAACTTGTAACGCTTATTATTTTAACCAGAAGGTAATTTATAAATTAAATTTTAGCACAAAGCTCTAGTAATTTGGGCGAGATTAAAATATAATAAATTAACACGTTCAAAAGAACAGAAATCACACGGAAACCGCAACTGTGGTACATATTATGTTAATTGTAGGTTGAGCGATGGGGAGGGGACAAAGTAACGGGAAAGGAAGGAATTCAAGTTGTCAGCTGGACCGGGATTTATGTGGAGTCACCTGTGACGAGAGGAAGTGCGGTTGGACGGGATCCGAACGGTGCTTCTCCTACTTCCTAGGCAGCTTTGGTAACCACTGCGCCAACTCGGACACGGTGTTCATCGTAATGTCGCGAACTGTCTCGGTGTGCGCCTCTTCCGATCCACATTCCCACCTAGCGCCACCTGTCCACAGTCCTCGTACATGTCCTCCATTTTCTCTACCTTGAGATTCCCACAGGAGGTCAAACGTAGTTGTGCATCCGCAGTGGAGTGGGTGTATTCACTCTCCATCGAGGCGAGTCAGCTATGTGAACTTGCGCTGCCTGTTCTTTCGGAAATATTTGATTCGCTTCGATCAACTACGTTTGCGTTACTATTATGTAATGAAACATGTGTGACATAGTTTGCTTCCCTTCCTCTTATTTCATAACGTGCTCAACTGCCAGGCTTAAACAAACTTTACCATAGATGATGCGCAGTTGTGACTTGTTTGCCGTTACAGTCAAGAATTGTCGCTTTGTGCGTGAACTTCGGTGCGTAGCTTAACATAAGATTCTGCCCTTGCTACAGACCGTTTACTAAATTGTGCAACCCTGAAACTTCCTGGCAGATTAAAACTGTGTGCCGAACCGAGACTCGAACTCGTGACCTTTGCCTTTCACGGGCAAGTGCTCTACCAACTGAGCTACCCAAGCACGACTCACGCCTCGTCCTCACAGCTTCATTTCTGCCAGTACCTCGTCTCCTATCTTCCAAACTTTACAGAAGCTCTCCGGCGAACCTTCCAGAGCTAGCACTCCTGAAAGAAAGGATGCTGCGCAGATGTGGCTTAGCCACAGCCTGGTGGATGTTTCCAGAATGAGATTTTTCACTCTGCAGCGGAGTGTGCGCTGATATGAAACTTCATGGTAGATTAAAACTGTGTGCCGGACCGAGACTCGAACTCGGGATCTTTGTAAGGATGGTAGAGCACATGCCTGCAAAAGCCAAACGTCCCGAGTTCAAGTCTCGGTCCGACACACAGTTTTAATCTGCCAGGAAGTCTCATATCAGCACATCGCTGCAGAGTGAAAATCTTATTCTGTGCAGCCCTATTTCACCCAGCTGAGTATAGGCATTTATGTTACACTACTTACTGATCACAGTTTCTAATAACTTCCTATGTAACTGAAGCTGAAGTTTATTAATCTGAAGGCGATCGACTACATTTCTTTTCAAACTATAAGGGTGACGTGGGATTAAAAAAAATGGTTCAAATGGCTGTGAGCACTATGGGACTCAACTGCTGTGGTCAACAGTCCCCTAGAACTTAGAACTATTTAAACCTAACTAACCTAAGGACATCACACACATCCATGCCCGAGGCAGGATTCGAACCTGCGACTGTAGCAGTCGCTCAGTCCCGGACGGCGCGCCTGGAACCGCGAGACCACCGCGGCCGGCTGACGTGGGATCCGATCCTAATGAAGAACACACACAAATATTTCTCTCCATACATTAATTACTTCTAGGTAACATCGTTCTGCCCATCGAAACAACAGTGGTTTAGTTGGAAGTAGTACAGAACTGGTATTAAGTTACTTTAGGACAAACCATTTGGAAAAAAAAATTAAACTCGGAAGGAACCGAATTAAGTTTGTTTTTCTGAAATTTACTTAATGATTACGGAATCAAATACCTTTTATGGAACTGAAGTTGCTTGAAAACAAGATGGATGCAAAATGTGTAGTTCTTACGCATCTCTGAGGTCTCCGTATTTTTAAATCTCTGATAGTTTATAATTACTGAAAGGAATTATTAGCAAGCTGTAAAAGCGTATCAAGCAAATTTGCTATTTATAAGAAAAAGGCAACCACAACCATTGGCGCATATGCAATAATGCCCTCTTCAGCTAGTGAACACTTCCAGAACTTTTACGATCCTCAAAACCAACTTGTAAGGCTCTGATACTGTATTTGAAATCACGTGTTTCGCATAAAATATTAAAGATACATACTGTTTAATGACAAGAAAATCACGAATACGAAATATCCTTAAGTAAATGACGCTAGAAGGTACCGAGAATGTAAAACACAATATTCTTCAAATTTGAACAAATACGTGCTTCTATAAGACCATAGTATCCTTGCAAATTGGTTACAGTTAAGTTGTTCGCTTGAATGTTACTATACTACCAGTAGTTGCTTGTGTCTCTGTTCATGTGTCTGACCACGTGGATTAATAATGATAAACAAAGGCCCTTAAAGAAGCCATTGGTCAAGAAAGCACAAACTGCTCCAACACTCAAATATTATTGGAAGAAAATTTTGCAACCTGTACCTCATAAATTCTAGACATTACTCATCTGTGTATACTTAATAGCAACACCATAATGTAGCCTATCTCATTCGACGCAGTACTATCCACTTTTTACAAATCCACATCTCCAAATGTGGAAACCCATCCACATCAGTATTAACCAGTCTGCGACACTTCCTGTTCTATTCGCCAGACAGTGCCACAAGGTCATCCAAACTAACAGGGAAGGAAAACCCATTAGGAATCCCTACCTCGCGTGATTAAATTTTCAAAAACTATAAAAGTGCGTTCCACACTAAAATGACAGTCGCTTGCGAAAGTATTTGTAATGTTTGTTACCGTATTGCAATAATTGTTTAATACACATTGACATACTTTCGTTTAGGTGGCTCAAAAAATTCTCAGCAGCCAATTGATCCATATCGGTGCTGTGTTACATTAATTTTTGACCAGACATGTTAACAATAGTTCGGTGTTTATAAGTTAAACAAAGGAAAAGTACTGCTGTAATGTAACTCTTGTTTGATTAGCAACATAACATAGTTTATGCATTCACTCAAATTATAAAATGGTGAAATACACATATATTAATTGTAAGCTACACATAAATTCTATTTATTGTTTTCAATAAAGGCTATGTATTCGTGGCAGTTCATTGTATTACATTTCCAAATTAATGAGTTACATTTCTTTACCAGTGTTCTATATAACAATTCCTTAACTATTATAAACACAATGGTATACATCAGTTTATAACTACCTGATTTTCAATGAAGGCGTATTAAGAAACTTTTTCAAAAGTATAATGTGATCTACAGTGTCCCTAACTCGTAATAAATTTTCGTACCGTTTCACACTTTTTGGTTTTCAGTGAGACTTTTCTCTACACTTATCACTTTTTAGTGTCCCAATGTACCGTGAGAAAGCTTTCACAAAACCTCCATGTTTTACCATTAACATTCAGTATTTGTGTAAAGCTCTGTATTCTAGTCTGTGGGCATTTGAAGCACGCTGTACACTCTGGGGGGATGTGTGAGTGGGGTTGTCAGGCTGTGAAGATCAGGGAAAGCACTATTAACAGTTACAAACGACTTTTACTGTCTTCAGTGCACGAGCTAGTGAGGTAGACACGTCTCTGCTCGTTGTCCCTGGCTGGGGATGATGCACTTGCGATGGCTTCATCTCAGATCTACTAATACTGAGACGGTTCCTTGTGCTACTGAGACAGTCTTTGGAGGCCTCAGATGACGTGATGAACCCCATGCGTTGTGCTGTGGCGGCTTCCACATGAAGAATGGTTCCTTAGCTTCGCATGTGGGTGCAATGGAACGTGTGGAGTCTTATGTGTCAGCATTCAACCCGCGGCCTTCGGACAGGCGTCGTATAGCGGCTGACGCTGTGGCGCCAAGTCCCGCTAGGTACTTCGTTTCGGTTGTGACAGGCTCGGACAACAGGTCGGCTAGGCTGCTCCACCAAGTCCCGCGAAGAACCAAGTGCAGACGGCTGGCGCAGCCCAGTCACGAACCTATGGCTGCCTCTGGTGGAGCCCAGTCGTCTCGTTGTCTGGCGCCTCTCTGGCTTCGTGGTGGTACTACTCGTTTCCAGCGACGAGGAGTAATCACTACTCCATTAAAATCCAGAGTTACTACGTTGGCCATTTACTCCACTAAAACCCAGTGCCAGGTCATATTGCCATAACAAGATACTGGAACTGATGTGGTGACACTGTCCCACTTGGCATACAGATTCTACTGTGATGAGTTCAACTATTCTTGCTTCGTAATCCATTGGTGCATCTGTTATTCTGACTCACATATCGCCACACTGGCAGCTATCAACCCACAGCCGTTAAGGCAATGTTATACGGCGGCTTCAAAAGCAAAATTAGAGTCAATAGGGCATTAGAAATTTCGACACTTAACGCGGCGTGACTGAGATTGGGTACCCGAAGTGTTTTGAAGTGCTGCTTATTGAATGCCATTGTTGCCACATAAATCTTGCTGTCACAGTATCTGGAGGTAAGGGAAAGTACGGTAAGATTGTGTTGAGTTTATTGTTGCGCCATCTTCAGAGGGAGGAACACATGTGCAAAGGTGACGTCGTAGTCGGTGATACACCTTTCAGCTGTCAGAGAGTTTATGAGATATATAGTTATGCATGTTTTGATTTATTTTTAGATTTTATATTTCTCAAGGTATCTAACGAAGAAAATGAAGGTCGCTACAAGAACCACTAGTAGACGTTTTAGAAAACAGTTCAAATGTTAGTTCCTGAGACTCCGAGAGCGAAGAAGAGATTGACAAAGTTTCTCAAAGATGTAAAGAAAATGATTCGGAGCAAGAGGATATTTTGTATCGTACAAAACGGATGCTACAAAATGGATGAAGGCTTGTCCTAGGTAAATTGTTCCCAATTCTCCATAGGTAAAAGGTGCTGCAAAACATACCAAAGCATAGAGAATGATGGAGTCTTTTTATAACAAACAGTATGTTGAATACTGTAATTACACATACAAATAATCAAATAAGGAATATCAGGGAAAATATCCAGAAAATAAGGAGCGGTAACACATGAACGATGCGAGTTTGGAAGATTTGTAGGCAGTTATGGGACATTTGTATATAGTGGGCCTAAATCACTTGAATAAACAAAACTTGAACGATTGGTGGCGTGCAGATGGTAATGGAGTTGCAATCTTTCGGACTACAATGTGACTGCAGAGGTTTTATTTTTTTTCCAAAATTGTTTGAGCTCGCTGATAAGAAAATTTGGGACGAAAGGAAGAAGAATGACATTCTGACTACTATAAGAGATATTATTGATAATTTTGTTGAAAGTATTCAACAACACTATATGCCGTCTGAGAACCTTACCATTGATGAGATACTGTTATCTTTCCGACGGAGATGTGTTTTCCGTATATACATACCAAACAAACCAGTCAAACACGAGATAAAAATGTATGCCCTTGTAGACGCGAAGACATTCTACATCTTCAAACTGGAAGTACACTCGTGAAAACGACCACCAGGACTTTACCAGCTTAGTAACGAAGCATATGATATTGTAAATCGTTTAGTGGAACCAATAACGAAAACAAAAAAGAAGAAATGATATCTGGTTTACTAGTTACCTCCTTATGATCTCTTGAAAGAACATTCATTGATTTCTGTCTGCACAGTCCGTCAAAACAAGACAGATGTACCTGAGATTTTCAAAAAAGCAACAGAAGTATACAGTTACCAAGTTGGGTTCCAGAATGATGTTACATTTGTGTTCTACGTACCTAATAAAAATCAAGTTGTGCTGGTGATGTCAGCTTTACAACATAATAAAACATAGACCAATCGACAGGTAATAAAAGGAAATAGGAAAAGATTACTTATTACAATGCAACTAAACCCGGTGTCATTGTCACATATGAACTGAGTGTCACTTATGATGTTGCTCGCAACAGCAAACGTTAGACTATGACAATTTTTTATGGTATACTCAATATGGCAGCCACAACTGCCATCACAGCCTATAGAGAAATTAACAAAGATGACAAAACACACATGAAGCGCTGAGATATCATTCGTAATTTGGGTTTGAATCTAATAAATGTCCGTCTTCACATTAGACAACAAAAACATACGTCTTCGAAGTGAAATACGAAAGAGGATTGCTGATCAGCTGGGAGAAAACTTCAACACAAAACGAAACGTGGTTGTTCGTAACTGTTAGATCTCAATACGTATGAAGCACGAGATTTTTATGTGTGAAGATTGTGCTGATTTGTAGATATAATGTTGGTTGTGAGTTAATGATATCATACGACTTTTTATTTTCGTTTTCTGTTTTATAATTAGACGACAATGTCTTCATGTTAATCAATCAAAGAAACTGTAATTTTGTTCGAATTTTGTTTGAAAAAAAAACTTCTGAAACTTGTACTTTCTCTGACAAAGTATTGTCGCAGATGAAGCTGAGTACCACTGTAGTGTAGCGTTATGGCACTAAACTGTAGCATAGAGGGTTGTGAGTTCAAAACTCACCTCAAATGTAAAATTTTAATTTCTATATTCGGTTCGAGTGCATTCTAGAAGTATCCACAAATGTCAATAATCAAAGTACTGGAATGTTTGGAGCTGTATATATACTGCGTGTGTTCTGGCCGGAGGCAGTTCGCTCCGCGCTCTTGTATGTGCAAGTGCTGAATAAAGACTCTTTAAGTGAAGTTTGTGCTCGTCCATTCATCCAATTACACCTTCTTCTGCGTGGCATTATTTTGGTGGAGGCGCTGGGTACTGGAACTTGTGATAGCACACATTATCGACGACACAGTGGCTCCCATCAGGCCACGTTAGAGCCGCCGATTACGTGGCGTGGAATACGAGTTCAATTCATATTCAACAGATCGCAATGTATTGGAGACAGAAGATGAAGAGGACGTTACGATAATAGCAACTGTTTGACACTATATGAGACATCCTTTCGGGTTCTTTGGTGACGATGGCCAAGATCCAAACAAGTGGCTGAAGGTATAACAGCGTATAGCCAAATTTAACAAAGGGGATGACACCTTGTGTTTGGCTAACGTATGTTTATACTTGGAGGGCACTGCCAAGCTATGGTATGAGAACAACGAGGAGAAATTAACAAGCTGGGAAGTATTCCCAGCGTAACTGTGCAAGTATTTCGGCGACAAACAACGACAGAAGTGCAAGGCTGAAGATAAATTAAAGTGCAGGGCACAGCGTCCTGGACAAACTACAGCAGCATACATTCAAGACGTCTTAGAGCTGTGAAAATAGTGGATCCTAGAATGAAGGCGGAAGATAAGGTTGCACGTCCCATGAAGGGTGTTGCTGAAGACATGTATGATGCCCTACTCCTGAAGGAGGTTTCGACAGCAGACGATATCATAAAATGGTGCCGGTGTATCAAGACAATGCAACAAAAAAGAATTACACGCAAGAAGTTTAAATGGCTTCCAAACGACATATCGATGTCTGTGATGAAAGAAGTAACTGATTTAGGAAGTGTTCTTCGTCGGATAGTGAGAGAGGGAGTTCAGGAGGCACTTGGATTGCACGGCGAGCAAAAAAACGAGACGCTTGAAGAGATCATAAATGAAGGAAGTGGAACAGACATTGAACCCAATCTCTAGTCCTTTATTTCCCTTTAAATGCTGGAAAAATCAAGACCCAGGTGGAGTTACGTTCCCAAAATGCAACGTGAGTAACAAATTCTTCCACTGCGGATGACCGGGGCATGTGGTGCGCTATTGTCGAGAAAGGCGGAAGAAATTCGATGACGCCCGCGCCAGAAGACAGCAGTCCGATCTTAGCCGAGGACAACTCCGGGACGATGAAGATGAACAAGAAGATGTGGATGCCGGACTACGTAGGTCACCATCGCCGCAACCTAGCCGCACCACGCCGATCGAGGTCTTCATCGCCGTTTAGAAGCTGCAGCCGATTACCTAGCCACCGCAATCTAGAAAATTAAAGGGTGCGACCTTCCTTAGAGGTGAGGCCGCCGAAGAGAGAAAGCCTCCGCCGTCCATCACGACTAAAATAATAGCAAACTACGTCGATATCCTCATGGATGGCCGACCAGCCCAAGCTCTTGCACACTCTGGAGCATCATATTCAGTCACTTCGGAGAAGTGCCGTCGCCAGTTGCATAAAACCGCATTCGTCGACAGCAAAACAAGGTGGGTAATGGGAAATATGTAAAAACTATACGAAGATGTACCATTCGTGTGGGTAATAGTGGGAATACACAGCCTTTAGAATTCATCGTCGTACAAGAATGTAGTCATGACGTCATTCTCAGAAGAGGCTTTTTGTATGCTTCTCAGACAAATATAGACTGTGGTCACTCGAAGAGATACTGTGGACAGGAAGACGAGCATCCGAGTGTGCAGAGACTATGTGCTGGATGAAGTGATCATACCTATAGTCACCGCTAGAAAGGTAACTGTCACGTGTCATGCCATTCATCACCCCATGGATCTTGTGGTAGAATGTAAGAGAAGCATACCGCTGATGAGTAACTTGGTCATCCCAGCCTCTGTCGCCTCGTTGAAGAACGGATTCCGTGAATTGTCGACAGTTAACTGTCTCAGAGAAACGCAAAACCTTCCAAGACGCATGTACGTAGCAAACGCTGAGCTGTTAATTGAAGAAAATCTCAGCGCCATAGGAACCTCCCATGCCAAGTCTGTGGGCGAAATGAGCGCTACGAGACAAGATATTCGAGTTCGACAATCACCAGATCTCACTAAGGAACAACAGAAGAAGCTAACTGGTATTCTTCAAGAGTTCTCTGAATGCTTCAATCCACAGGTGAAGAGCAAATTAGACAAATCGACGGCGAAGCACCGCATTAGCACTGGAGACCATCAACCAATAAGACAGAGAGCATACCGCGTGTCAGCAATGGAACGTAGAATAATTCGCGACGAGGAAGAGAAAATTACGAAGAATAACATCATTCAGCTTCAGCACAGCCCATGGGCGTCACCAGTGCTCCTCGTCAAGAAGAAGGATGGTAGTTGGCGCTTTTGTGGTGAATACAGGAAGCTTAATAAGATAACTAAGAAGGACGTCTACCTTTTGTGCTCGTCATTCATGTAAATACACCTTCTTCTACGTGATCCCATTGATCCGCAGTGCTCTACCGTGTAATTAAACGTTTTGCTCCTATGAGTCTCCTTTGTTCATAGTAACTGGCTGCAACTAGTACGTTGTCAAATACTGAGTCTATCAAATGTAAACATGATACCTCGTAACACGGCTTCGGCTCTATCACCCCTTTAAGGCGTCGACATCCCTCCACTCTACCACTCAATAGTTTCATGACGCATGCACTCCCCCCCCCCCCCCCCCCCCCCATCCCACGGCGACCTCAAGTGCCGTTAACATGGGAACCATTTCACACTGACACTACTGAAGCTCACACTTAGTCGTCACCACATGTTGATCCCAGTCTTCTTATACAAGCAACACTCTCTTTTGTTTCAGTTGCACCAGTTTCCCTACTGCTGCTAACTTCTGTGCACTGTGCAACATTTAAATATCGAATGCTAGCTCGTTACCAGTACCCTCATTGATGCGTGTAATCCTGCATCATCAGTTGTCACCCACACTGACACACTATGGTTGCAGTACGGCACGTTCTGGCTACCAGGCTCCACTAATACCTGCAATTTCCGTGGTACCCATTCCTGAATGTTCCTCAGTCCCTTCAGATACTACTCAGGTGACAGTAACACCAGATTCAACTGCTTGTAAAGTGCCTGACGCATAGCATCCTGTTAGTCTATCAGTTCTACTCTTGCAATCCAAATGCTATCAATTAAAGGAATGCAACGGTCTTGTCAGGGTTATCCTCACATCTAGTACCTACATTCGTGCCTGCACAGCTTTCAAATCTTGATTCACAGTACTAACCGAGATCCTAGTATTGTCCATAAGCTCCTTGGTAAGCTGCCAGAACATGCACTTGTTCTTTAGCACCCGACCCGCCAGACTTCTGATCTGCGTGGAATGCCAGTCAGCTGTTGCTCTGTTCGCCTCGGCCAACTATTTTCTGGCTCCTGTAACTTAATTGAGTTTGTTCGCATCACCTGTGTCTGTTGTTCCGAAGAGGGTTTCCAATGTTCTACGTTCGCAGCTCGTAGTCTAGTGGCTAGCGTTGCAGCCTCTGGATCATGGTGTACTGGGTTCGTTTCCCTGCTGTATTGGGGATTTTCTCTGCCCGGGGCTGGGTGTTTGTGTTGTTCACATCATATCATCATCAGTGGCTAAAATTGGAGTCTGTGAAGATTAGGACTTTGTATGGGCGCTAATGACTGCGCAGTTGAGGGCCCCACAAACCAAACATCATCATCATCGTCAGTTTTGTACGATCTGCATCCATCCATCCCATTTTTATCCTTCTGGCCTTTCGCTGTGTGCCGACTGCTGGCACTGCTACGATTACTTCCTGTATTAGTTCTTTAAAGCTTGCATATGTTCTGAATAGCTTCCTGTGTTCATTGGCAACATTTCTAAGCACGCCCTTACTAATTACTAATTGTTGCACCCTTTACAACCCTCTTAAATCCATCTTGTCTTATTATGTAGTTCCTAAACATTAAGCAGTAACTTCAGCATCCACCTGTGGCTCGAAAACATTACGTCTTGTTTCCTGGAATATACAACGCTTCCGCAAAGGAAATGATCTCGCAGTGCTTCCATTCCACTCCTTAGCTCTATGACCTGGCAA